>NC_053162.1:46942700-47243950 GCF_016835505.1 Polypterus senegalus | reverse complement strand
GAGGACAGTCAAGAGCTAAAATGGCTGGATGGAAAAATACCAAACTCTAAACTTAAGCCTGTTACAAGATGACGATGTGCTCATTAGTTTTTGAGCCAAATAGTTTAACAGAAAGAGGCACTCTACCACAACCCTCAATTACCATAATTCTACAGTTAACTATGAATTCCTCTCATCAATTGCTATCATAATGTTATCATAATGACCTATTCTATGATCAGAAAGATCAGTATCAGAGCAGTAAATGTTATAGAATAGTTTGGGTAACTTGGTTTCTAGGGCGCAAAGATCACTCTTTCTGACCTTGGTTTTCTCCAAGCTCTTCATGACTTCATAATTTATTAGAACTGGGGTAATTGGGATAAGAATGGACAAACCTATGGATTACTCCTGTACTTATTGTTAATTGCGCAAGAGGTTAGGCCTTAAAGTTTGGGTGCATGCTGGAAAGGTGAGGAAGGAAGGCAGGCAGGCAGGCAGAGCAAAGCAGGAGAGACAAGAAGGAGAAGAGCCCAAAGAAACTGACAAGGACCTCTGCGGACTGAACACCAATCTGAAGCAGCTCTACACCCAGACTTTAAAAGACTCGTCTTCCATCACCATCAATTTTCTGAAAAAGAATGTTCAATAAGACTCTTTTACAAAATACATTTCTTAAACTTTAAAGTCTCTCTTCAAATATATTTTCTTCTTTTGCTACCATTGGATTTACTGTGCTTATACTAATGTTGCTTTATACAATTAGTTTTATACTGTTTGATTGGGTCAATGTATATTGTTAAGAGCACCTGATGAAAGTGATGGCCATATTTCCACAGGGGTCTGCAGCTGAGATGCGTTGAAAAGAAATCAGCGCAGTTATCGGGCACTTGCTTTGGTGGTTGGCACTGGTGTAGCTCAGGTCTGAAGACAACTGTTTGGTCTGCTTATGCTAAGCTAGTACGTCTCTTTGCTTAAAGCAGCAGTCCACATGCAGGTAAGACGTGGGGCACTATAAAGCAGCAATATTAAGGCAAAATTCCATGACAATACACTACCGATGTGTGTTCAAGCAGATTTGAAGACAGCAGGCTGGATGAATGGACTTGTGCAAATTGCCTGGGTAAAAAAATGATAAGTAAATGAATATTTGCAAGAAACATTGTGTCATTTTATGGGAGAAATCAACACAACTGCTGCTCAAAAAGATTTTATTTAAAATATCTATTAAAAAGCCTTTATTTTGTTTTGCTCCTTTCAGCAGAATAACCTTTCAAGAAGACTTTTATTTAAATAAAAACTCATCCATCCGCTCCATCCATTTATTTTCCCCCAAAAGCAAAATATAATTTTAATAATATTAGCCTTTATAGAAATGCTTATTGTATGTTGCAGTAATGACAGGGTAAGTAAGTAATTTGTTCAGTGTCACATGCATTGATAGGATGTGAAGCTTCAACATTATAGTTTTAAACCTCTCATTGGCTACTGGGCTGCATGGCTTTCTTATATGTGATTTAAAATATAATAATAAAGTGTCACAAACAAGCTGAGCTAGATGGGGTGAGAAGAAGCCTGCCTAGTGCTGCACAGATCTGTGGCTGTCACTCGCTTTAATCTCACCACTATGACAGTCTTTATATTGCCAATTATCTTTTTTCCAGATTCCTTTATTGAGAAATATAACAGCTGATCCAGCCTGCCTGTCCACTTGATAAAATAAAAGATCTCTGAGCCTTCCTTCTCCGTCCTATCAGCCTTATTCTATTTTTTCATATTTTGCACCTGCTCAATTAATGACAAAAAATAAGACATTTGTGAAAGAAGGAGACAATCTTCATCTCAGGAAATGTCATAGTCACCCTTCTTAAGTAAAATAGGGTGCTGGGCTACACAGTTTTTTTTTTAAGTGTTTGTCTCTTTCCTTCTCTGTTGCTTGATTGGATATATTTTCTTTATCCATTTTGTAAAGGTAGGTGTGAAGGTTTCTCATTATCAACATATTTTGTTGGTAGTGCTTTTGACTTTATGTTTTCTAAGTCAGTGATTCGCAAGTTTACTCTAGATTTGGAATTTTGACTGTAAATTCTGAGCAAATATGTGGAGATCTATAAAATAAAACGCAGCCGTGAAAATTTGTTACACGTCACTTAATATTTTTATCATGCAGACTATGATATGAGACTTTGGAAAGCATGTGTAATTACTACAAGGATTTTCCCCAGTGTTGCATTCAGAATGGGCAACACATTCAGCTATGACTATTCAATCAACCTTTATTGTATAAAGCCCCTTGCATTGCAAGCATTATCAAAAAGCCCTTTACACAATACTACACATTACTATATTTTAAAAAGACTCATAATTTGCAGCAGCAGCAGAAACATAATCTGGACAGCCTCATTGAAGCTCAGATAAAGAATAATCCTAGTTTGCAAATCAAAATGGACAATATGTAGTGTAGTGTTATATTTCATGCTGCCTAGTAGCTCTGTTCTTCCATAAATACAAAACAAGCTCTCATTTTCACATTAATGTCATTTCTGTGGTCTTCCACAGAAAAAGATGCAGCTTTATACACCTGAGCAATGACTGGTAAAGTCCATCAAACAGTTAAAGTATTTACATGGGAAGAGCAGTGTGACAGCTGTCCTTTAAAAGTTAAACTGGAGCAGATGTTTAGGAAGCATTGGTCAGGAAAGTGATAGAAAGTCAGAATGAAACATCTGCAGCCCTCAATGGCTACTGAAAGAACACAGTGCTCCAGATGTATCCCTAACGCGATTTCTAAATGATTCTTCCCAGTCCATTAAAGTACTTAATAAACTTTGTTTAGATTGTCTTTCTTACTTCAGCATTTCCAGGCTAATATGGAGAGAACTAAATAAGTGCATCTTGTTAAGGTGCTATATAAAAAAAAAACTGATACAATGTGTCATAAACATTGTGGCCAGGAGAAAATTAATGAAAATAGTACTTTTTTCCAATCCCAATTTAAATTGAAGCAAAAAATAATCTAGTCACCAAACAAAGATATCACCCTGTGGATTAGTGCATTTCAAGAATAGCTCAATAGAGTGGCATTTCAGATATGGAAGCAGTGCACAGTGATCATAGCCTGCAGCTTATTAGCAGCTTTCACAATTTCCCTCTAATTACCCCCCTGAGTAATGTCAAGAACAATTTCTAGAGCTTTTGAAATAATTAAAAAAAACATTATTCTCAAAGAATAATTAAAATTGCATTAGAGCACCACAATGAATGCTTGCCACATGTTAATATGCAATACAAATTTGAGTGTACATTTCACATTAAGTCCTTATTCTGATGGAGCCAAGAAAAGCCTTCTGTCTGTCCTCTGCTATGGCATGAGCCCTAATGCCTCCAATTATTTTGGCAGCATAAACAATACATCATGCACAACAAAGGTAAAGATATTTTTTACAATAATTTCAAGAGCTTCTGTCGCCAAGTCCAGCTTGATACATAAGAACATAAGAAATATGACTAACAGGATGAGACCATTCAGTCCTTCAAGCTTGTTTGTTCAGCTAATAGTTAAACTGTCCCAATATCTTGTATAGGAACTTCTTAAAGGTTATCAAGGATTCTGCTTGAGATACATAACTTAAAAGTTTGTTTCGAATACCACAGCTCTTTGCGTA
This sequence comes from Polypterus senegalus, assembly GCF_016835505.1. Taxonomy (NCBI): domain Eukaryota; kingdom Metazoa; phylum Chordata; class Cladistia; order Polypteriformes; family Polypteridae; genus Polypterus; species Polypterus senegalus. The sequence goes on along the minus strand of NC_053162.1, from coordinate 47,240,306 downwards.
AAGAGGTACTCCAGTTCTAAATGCACTTCCACTTAACTTACAGTGGTGTCTTCAAGTAAGTGATTTATCGTTAAGTTATAGGATTCGGTTTTTACCTTGCGCTCGGCAAAATCACAGAAATGTTCTCAAACATCACTGAACTCCACGAAATACATTAAAGTCAATGGGGAAGGAGGAACTAAAGTAGTTTTGAGTGTTCCCGGGAGCTAGGGAAAAGACTTTCAACAATTCTGGATTGATTATTGTGGTCAAATATGTGATCTGAGCTGTGAGGTAGCACTGGTAACCACTGCCCACCATGCCTCAAACATCAAAATACTCAGCTGAAACAAATAACATTAGTAAAATGCAATAAATGGACACAAACTAGGAATAAGTAAATGAAATACACAGATCATTGCCTGCAATCTTAAGGCAGACATTAGCCATACCCTGAAGCATGTGGGACATGCTTTTTCCATTGCTTCCCATGTATATGTGTTTCACACTTTTTTCTTCCATCAGGAAGAAGCAAACATCTTGTAAATAGTAATAAATCTTTTTTTTATTATTCCATAGCATTTCCTGTGTTTTCTGGTGAGGGTCTGAGGAGGTAAAGGGCTATTTATGCTTTGTTTTGAGTTCCTTGCTAAGTACATGTCTAATCTGCATGCATAAATAGCCATGCAGTGCTGGAACATAGGAATTGGTGTTGTATATCCCTGGTAGTTCTAGTAATGTAGTGTTTTGTTTATTTATTTTTATTTTTTTACACATGTGGAATGGAAATCTAGCAGTGTTCCTCAACCTTGAGGCTTCAGGACACACTTTTACCTTTTGAAGTTCTCATGACAGCCCACATATGGTAATTGAAAAGCCCAGGGCGGGGGGTTGAAATGACCACAAGTGGAAGAAACAAGTACAGTTAGAGACAGGAAAAATATCAGGCAGCATCGTTTGTGGAGTGGGGTGGTTTTGGCACATCTCAGTAGCTGAAACTGCATTGTTTTCCCTTTGTGTACTTGCAACAACAGTGATGGCCAAGTAAGCAACGATCTTGAAGTAGGCATGGATGAAAGTTTTGTTTTCCTTTATTTCACCTTATACAGTATTAGGAAGTTGTTAGTTTTCACATACCCCTTGGGGTCAGAGTGCAGGGTCAGCCATTGTACAGTGCCCTTGGAGCAATTGCAGGTTAAGGACCTTGCTCAAGGGCCCAGCAGAGGAGGATCTCCTTTGGCAGTAACGGAGATTTGAAATGACAACCTTCCAGATATGAGCACAGATCTTTAGCCTCAGAGCTACCACTCTGTTCTACAGCTCTGTTATATCACATTGGCCTCGTTAAGCATCATGGGACACATGGGGAAAAAAATGTACACTTAAGCTGGCTCCACAGCGAATTTCCAGGAAAAAATTCAGCAAACATGGTCACCAGCAAACACGACATATTAGCTGTAAAAATGCTTTGGAGAAATTTGCCAATCAACACTATTAAGTTGAAAGACTTCTGCAGGATCTACTTTATTAATGGTTGAGGATATTGTGGACCTGGATTATGTTCCCACACAGCCTCCTATGCTCAAGACTAAAATGGTTTAATTTTCCGAGTTTGTCAGAGTGCCACATGTCCTTAAATCCTGAGATGTACCTGGTTGCTCTCTGTTCCACAGCTTCAAGTGCTGCTATGGGCTTGTTATAGCGTGGTGACCAGAATTGAACACACTAGTCCAGATGTGGTCTCACTAGAACATTGTGTAGTCTGGGCATAACATCCATTCATCTATTATCCTACCCGCTATATCCTAACTACAGGGTCACGGGGGTCTGCTGGAGCCAATTGAGCATAACATCCCCGGATTTATATAATACTGTACAGGGTTATTCAAAAAGAATGAACTGAATATGCAATATTTTATTAAGTAAAAGTAGGCTAATACAAAACTCCAGCCAAGTCACAATTATTCTACTCACAATCAAGTTTTATTTACTGTCTTACAATTGTTCAATGTGGCCACCACCTGCAGCACGGGCAACATCAATGCGATAAGAGAATTCCTCCCAGGTGCGTATCAGCATATCACGTTCCACTAAAAGTAATGAGACAGTTTTAGAGCTTATTGATTTTTTTTTATGCATCGTCATGGAATGATTCATAAAGAATGATTAGTCGCGTCATTCTTCCGGCAAGGTTCAGTTGTTTGTTTACCCTAGAAATGGAGAGTCCTCTGCAAAAGGCGTTCTGCGTTCCCAAGTTTGTGAGAACAAATTCGGTTGTCATGGTGCAGCGTGCTTTTCGAAGGCAATTTGACTTTAATCCGCCCTCTCCTAAGAACATTCGATGGTGGTTTCGACAGTTTCAAGAGAGTGGGTGTCTGTGTAAAGGAAAAAGTCCAGGATGGTAGTAAGGGGGCCCAAGACCTTGCTCTTTGTGCTTGGCCTGCGAGATCTCCAGAACTCACCATATGTGATTTTTTCTTGTGGGGATATGTAAAAGATCGTGTTTATGTTCTACCGCTATCCACTAACCTCGATGAGCTTAAACATCGAATAACAACAGCGATCCAGTCAGTGGAACATGATTTGCTGGTACGCGCCTGGGAGGAATTCTCTTATCGCATTGATGTTGCCTGTGCTGCAGGTGGTGACCACATTGAAAACTTGTAAGACAGGAAGTAAAACTTGCTTGTGAGTAGAATACTTGTGACTTGGCTGGAGTTTTGTATTACTTTTCCTTAATAAAATATTGTGTAATGAAATCAGTTCATTCTTTTTGAATAACCCTGTATAACAATAATGTAATAATACAACATAACATTTTATTTGCCTTTTTACTTGCCTCTGAACATTGCTTAGATGCTGAAAATGTAGTGTCAACATAAATCTCTATATCATTTTTAGAGGTTGATTCCTGCAGGACAGTACATTGAAATGACTTTCCATCTCTTATAGGTTATTACTTCTTTAGTCCATCACTTTCAGAGCCTAGAAACCCTCAGACAACCAAGTACTGCAAACTATTTATCTATCTATAAATGTGGCTCAGAAAACATAATGGAAATTTTCCGTGATCGTCTGTTTGGTAAATAGTACAATGAATTTATAAAAGAATGAACTGGTCTAATGGGGCTGTTTGAGCAGCAACATTTTTCATCTTTAAATAAAGTTTTTAAATTATCACCTTTAAATAAAATTATTATATGAGAGGAAGACTCATTCTCTCTTGTGAAGAAGTCAAAACCACTAGAGGGTGACAGTCCCTGGTTTTATAGCTAGTATTGGTACAACTAGACATCGATCACGCTGGGCGGATGGACAGTCAGACGTGCTCATTATTATAATATATAAATAGACAGATATAAATGAGTGCTATCCCCTAATTGCTGCTAAAGCCACAATTTTTGTTCATAAAATACCAGATGGGAAAAATGATTGGAAAATAGTATTAAAACAATAAAATATATAAATTCATTATATGAATCCATTCATTCCCATTGTGGGAGCCTTGAGTGTATTCTAGTAGCGCCAGCCAACAATAAAAAAAGTTTTATTAAATGGTAGAAAACCATGAAGGTATCTGCTATTACATTAGAAGTGTATAAAAAACACTTTAGAAGAGTTAAATAAGGAACTCAAGTAAAGGATATAAGGGGAGGGAAATGCCAACATTTAATCTACCAGAAAAATTTCCAATTCCAAAAGGTGTGAGAATGCCCAGCATGGCATCACCTTTTCAGTAATGTACAAAATATCTATGAAATTAAGCAAAACGCTTATGAAGGAATGCCTATCCTAGTGTCAGATGTTCAGGATGCTGAATCGACACCTATAAACAGTGTTTCCTTTTTTATTTATAAGAGCAGAGGTGACATGCCTCTGTTCTTCTATAAAATGATGGCATAGAGTCCCCCTTTTTTCAAGTATATGGGGTGGATCCCCAAACCTTTCACTTTGTTTTGTGTATTCTTTCACAAATGTTATAGGAAAAATACAAATAATATCAATATATTTAAAATCACAAGTAGAATCTGATGTGAAAAGCCCACTTTGACTTTCAGCATTCAGAAGTTTATTGCAACTTACAAGATGACAATTAGCTGAGGTTTCCATAACACAAAAAGAATCCTTAGACAAAAAAAACCCACTACATGCACTCATGTGCAATTAAGTGACTCCAGTGAATCTACTGATGCGAACACACACATACATATGTGTGACATAACATTGTCACCACATTACAGAATTTCAGGAACAATAAAAACCAACAAAATTCAAAGTGGACAGACAAACTAATCAGCAAGAAAAACAGTGTTATTTTAAAAGGTGTCGTGGAATGAGACACCTTCTTTTTTTGACACCAGAGAATGCAGTGCTATTTAAGCTTGATGAGCCAACAATGTATGCTGTTTGCTTGGTGAGGATAAGAAACAGCTCTCAAATAAATTGCCTGAACAGCTGGTTGCCACAAAATTCAAATAATCAAAACAAGACCAAACCAAGAGCAGAATAATCCATCCATTATCCAACCCGCTATATCCTAACTACAGGGTCACGGGGGTCTGCTGGAGCCAATCCCAGCTAACACAGGGTGCAAGGCAGGAAACAAACCCCGGGCAGCTCGCCAGCAGAGCAGGATAATTCACACTGAAAACTCAGCAAAGTAAGAGCCAGGTTTAATCTGTGCTTAAAAGATCTAAAGACTGTACAGGTCAAGTGAAAATGTAATATAGTTCAATACACTTTTATTCTTCTAAAACTCACTTACATTTATACAGCCAGTGTACTATATAATAAAAGCAATTTCAGTATAGCAAAATTACAAGCAATAATAACACAAAAGCAGTTGAGATGAAGCCCTAACTTAACATGTTAGCTAACCATGGATCCAGAAAGTGGAGATGAGTTCCTTGTTAGTTAGAACATTCAAGTAAGAATTTCACTGGACTCTGTATATGTGATAATAATGATTTTTTTAAACCTATGTCCCTATAAAGCCAATTCCAATTTAGGAATAAATTTTATCACATAACATAACTAGCAAAATACCCCAAAATATCTTCGCTGCTGAGAAGTAATGTGTTATAGAAGTTATGAAAAAGAAAAGGAAACATTTTAAAATTAACATAACATGATTGTCAATATAATTGTTGTAGGCTTATTTTAGTACTGACAGTGAATTTGATGATTGTAAAGGGTTTAATTTATGATTGTCAATTTTGTGCATGAGAAATGCACATTTTTAGGATGTAAGGATCTCTTTGTAAACGACGTTTGCAGTTCTGGCCTCAGGTTGTAAAATGACCAAGCTGTCTGGTGAGCATGGAACATACAGTTGGCCATGTGAGAAGCAATCTTGTGTCAAGTCAATGCTGACTTTTTTTAGAGTCTGGCCCTGTGACTTATTTATTGTCATAGCGAAGCAGACCCTTACTGGAAATTGGAGATGTTTGAATTGGAATGGGAGGTCAGAGGGTATGAGAGGGATGCGAGGAATAAATACAGTCTCCCCTGAGCCAGTTCCAGTGAAGACAGTTGTCTCAATTAGGTTCTTGTGCAGAGATTTGATCTGAAGCCTGGTGCCATTACAACGTTTTGGTGGTTGTAAGTTTCGTAGTAAAGCGGTGGAGTAAACGAAAAGGCAGGAGTCACCAGCAGGAAGACGTGAAGCAAGGCGAACAATAACAGGCTTGAAGTGGTGGAGTTAAATGAAAAGGCTCGAGTCACAAGCAGGAAGATGTGAAGCAAGGCGAGCAATAACAGGCTTGAAATGGTGGAATAAAGAAGAAGGGAGCAGTGAGCACGACAAACAACTGAGGAAATTAAGGAAGCGAGTGAGGAGGCACATGAGTGCAGGATGTCGTTAATGTATATAGGCAGGGAGCCAACCACACGGTAGGTGCACAGACAACGGCTGTGTGGAAAAAGGAAGGGGGACCCGAGGTGGCCCTTGTACATCTCTGCCATGAAATAAATGCTCTTTTAACGGAAGTAAGGAATGAAACCGCCAAAAGGAGAGGTCAGTTCTGAAAGTTCCCTATGGCATAATGGTGAGAACCGCCAAAAAGATGTTATTTTCGAAACGGCGCAGGGCACGGTATGAAATGAAACATACTTAACATTTGTAAAGGATAAGCATGGGAAATTTGCTCTTCCTACATATATTGGAAGTCACAGAAATAGTGAGGAGGGGTTTATCCTATCTATATATACAGTTTAGGGGGTACACCCATTTCCCCCCCCCTTGGGTGTTGCAATAGGACATGAAACATACCTAACTTTTGCAAGTACATTGCAAGGAATGAGCATGCAAAATTTCATCTTCCCATCTATATGGAAAGTGGGAGAATTAGTGATGAGTCAGTGAGTGCTTTGCCTTTTATATGTATAGTGTAGCAGTCGGGGGCACTATCGCTCCCTTGAACCCTCAGGTACCATGCCAAACACCTGGTAAAAGTGCTAGAATAATTATTTTTATTATTATAATTATGTGCACCAAGCACCCTCCTCTGTACACTACTCATAAATAAACACAATACAATAATAATAACCAATCCTTCGACTCCCAGATGCGTTGCCCTCCTACCACCCAGCTCAGCTCGCCGTCTGGGAGCTCCCACAGTCCTTTTATATTCCCTGACCCGGAAGTGTTCCCAATCCCCAGTCCATGTGATCCTGTATCACTTCCGGGTCAGGTAAAAAGTTCTTTTCTTCACCCCGGAAGTCCGTCGCTCTTCCTTTGACGAACTTCCAGGTTATAGGGCACAAATAAGTCTTCAGTCCTCCCTGCAGCTCCCTTTAACGTACTGCAGTGGGTTGGCACCCTGCCCAGGATTGGTTCCTGCCTTGTGCTCTGTGTTGGCTGGGATTGGCTCCAGCAGACCCCCGTGACCCTGTGTTCGGATTCAGCGGGTTGGAAAATGGATGGATGGATGGATGGATGGATGGATCTTTAACGTGACTATTGAAGTAATGTCTGTATATTCAGTAAGTACTGAGCATGTAGTTTTTAAAGAGGGTACACTATTGACATTGCACACCTTCAACACTCAATGAATGATGTGGTTATGAGGGAATAACCCTCTGTCATGGGGTTAAAAGAATTATGAAATGGGCTTTGGGGACTTTGTTATTTAACTTGTACCACATAATTAGCTTAAAATAACTTCAGTTGACAGAAGTGCTATTCCAACAAGAGAAACCCTCAATAATCGGATTTTTAACTAAGGTCAATTACTAACAATAGCCATCAATCCATGGTATAAAAGAAAACACCTATTTTGTGACACAGACATATATATATATATATATATATATATATATATATTTAGCACTGGAGAGATGGACCTGAGGCAGGCAACATGCCTGCTTTCAAAATGGTGGAATATGCTGGTTTGAATATAAGAACACAGTGTTTGCTATGAAAAGGCAAGTTCTAAAGACGCACAGAAAACAACCTGCTGTCTAAAAAGAAAGTGCAGCACCAGCTATGAAATGAAAATGCATGTGGACCATGCTTGTTTCATCATGGCACGTCTTTTTAAGGAATGCTTTAGGTGGATCAATAAGAATGAACATTTTGAATTACATGGATATCTCTGCTGGTCATGCTAAGGCAAAGTTTGATGTTTCAAATACTGATTTAAAATTATTCAGGTTGAATCTTTTCTACTTTTGACTTCTAGTTGTTAGTGCCTGGTTTCTCTGCAGATAAAGTTTGAATATTTCCTTACTGAAAATGGTCTTGTTTTTTGATATCATCTGTCTCAGTGTACTTGTTCGAGTGATTTGTTATTTGTTTAGCAGTTTTTTTAAAGGTAGTGATCTGGCCTTGTTGGAGTATTTCTTTTGTATGTTTGTTCACATTTGATCTGTGTTTGTTCTGTTAGAATTGTATAGCAATTTCAGAGGTAAATAGACAGAACTGATGAATATAAGTGTCTCTTTGGCCCCTGTTAAGGTATTGAAGCTTGAGGTCACTAACCTCAGCCATATTGCATCTGTTTGATTTATGTGAACATAAGAGATACTTCATGAGGCATATACACAGTTTGAAATGGAACTACCTTAGCCAGAGAGCTAATGAACATTAGAAAAATTGTAATAAGAACAGACCATTCAGCCCAACAAGATTGTTCATCCTAGTCACCTAAACTGTGCAAAATAACATGAAGGTTTGTAAATCAAAGCTAATAATTTGGGCACTTCCAGTATTAATTTGTCTACCAATATAAAAAGAACCTAAAGTTAAAGTGCCTTTCCTGGACAATTTTACACCATAAAACTGCCCCAAACCTTTGAAGCCAAAATCGTGACAACACATCACTCCAAATACACCGTGGGAGAAATTAAATTTGTGAATGATCATGCATTTTATAATATTGTGAAGGAAGAAGTACTATGTCTAGATATGTGTCAGAATTCTTTTATCCTTCTTTTGTTTCTTATAAAAAGGTGGATTGTAAACTGGTATATATGCATGTGTGTACATTTGTATGCCATGTAAAATGAGAACATTAAGTTAACTGCATACTAAGAGTATTCATTCACACTTCAGTAATTTCTCCACATGCATTTATTTAATCAGGAAAAAAGATTAATAGTTGGCCTAATTTTAGCATTCTGAAATAAATTAAACCTTCAGCATTCATCTATTAAATATGCCTTATATAAATACAGTTTCCTTACTTCAATAAAAGGTAAGTCTAGTCAAGAGTCCAGATATAATATTCTGTAATGTTTAAAGGTTCTGAGATACAGTATATGGAACGGTGTTATCAAAAAACCTCTCAGCTGGAGCTGGTTTAGTGAGGGGAAGATGGAATTTCCAACAATAATCACAACACAGCAAAATTCATTCTGATCACTGAGTCATGACTGAAGATGAAGTAGGTCAACTTATGATTGTTATGGTTCAGGTTCAGAGGGAAGATGTTATCCACAAAAATGCTAGAGGTACTATGATTGCCTTCTAGTGGTTACAGAAAGTACTGCAGCTACAAACACAGTCAAGCATTTAGGATATAATACACAGAGGCAAACAGATTGCCTGCAAATATAACATGTACAATCATTACTTTACAGATTGCAGCATGGGCCCCAAAAGGTTTATTTACTATCTAGTCTATTGGGTTGGGTTGTGTGTAAGCAAAGTGCTCCACAACTTGTTCAGATTTTAGAGGTCTGAGGCTAGGGCTCTGCGCTGGCAATCCGAAGGTTGTCAGTTCGAATCCCATAAAATGCCAAAAGGGACTCTGCCATTAACCTGCAACTGCTAAACGCTTTGAGTACTGAGAAAAGTGCTATATAAATGTGAAGAATTATTAATTACTGTTAATGTACAACCTAAATTGCACCAGGTAACACAGATATTTGGAGAATTTATAATCCTTACAGACAAATTATATTTGGATGGCAATGCAATAATCAGGAGCGATAAAGAAGCTGTTGCGATTTTGGTTGTGGTAGTAGAGATGAAGGCATCTAACCAGAATGCTTGACCAGCTGTAGCCACCCAATGGCTGATCTATGCCTGTCGATTTTCTTTTCTTCTTCTAAAGCCAATCCATCAGTTTTTTTTAACCCTCTCTTCCTTTTATTTTTCAAAGGTTGTAACTCTTTGAAGATGTAATAATAATAATAATAATAATAATAATAATAATAATAATAATAATAATAATAATAAAATCTCTCTCCTTTTCTATACATTTCTTTTTTCACTTCAATCAATTTGATTTATGTTTCTTTTTGTGCTTTTTTAAAAAGGATTAGTGATTTGCAATACAACACCCTTACAATTTCAAGTGTTGGTGTGCTGACATAAACTACATGGCTACTGTGTCATTTGGCTGTTGGCACCATTGCTACAAACATGACCACAGTTTTAGTACTTTCTAAAATATGAAGAGAAGCCAAATTTTAAAAATTAAAATAACAACTTGGAGTGCACTAATAATTACTCAAACGCACATCAGAAGCTTACTCATCTGCTGCATCTCACGAATATGCAACAAAATATAAGGGGAAAATGACCTTTTCTGGGTTAAGTGAGCACAGGGGACTATTTCCAATACAATAAAACATAAGTCATTAATGGCTGTTAAAAACCATTCAGTTTAGCATTTACATTTATTTATTTGGCCAACACCAGCCAAACACAAAAAAACAACTTACATTTACTTATTTGGCTGGCCCCTTTATTTAAGGCAGCTTACAACATTTATGATACAATTAGTTACATTTCTTCTGGTTTTTCAGTTGGAGCATAGGTAGGTCTAGAGACCTGCTCCTGGTCACACAGGATCAGTAGTGGGATTTGAACCCACAACCTCATGGCTTTGAAGTTAAAAGCATTAACCACCACACCACCCTGCCTATTTATTTAACCAGTTTGGGTGCATAGGAAGCCAGGGTCATTTCTTGAGAATGCTAAACAGAAAAGCAGAACCAACACCGGAATAGGCTGCCAATGCTTTATTTAAAAGGGGATTCAAAATCGTAAATGGCTAACTGGCAGAATACAGAGAAAATCTGATTGGGAGAAACAAGAACTAAAGAAGCACACAAGGCTGTAAACAAGAAGATGAAAAAAAAAATCATAATATAGATGTAAAGAAATAACTGAAAAAAAGTTAAAAGAGTGGTCACCAAAAATGTGACCCAGTAATAGTGGTGCCTGCTCATGATGGTCTGATAAGCACCACTAAAGTCTGTGTGACTGTCGGCAGTTAACTGAAAAAAGACAGCCCACCCCACACCAGAATGCATATTACAGATGAGGAGCCCCACTTCCATGGCAGTCTTCTGACTGGCTAAGAAACCCATAGCAAAGGTAGTATGCAGTACACCTCCAAATAAAGGTATTAACCTACAAACAAAAGGTTTGGCCTTAGGTAACACTGGAATCAGATTTATTGCTACAGATATGGAGAAGTTTTCTCTCTGTATGTGCACCTACCTACCTGTGCTTCTATATAAAGTAACACACATTTATCATGCATACACCCCACACCAATATTTCCAAAAAATAAAAGTACTTTATTTGATCATCAGAAGATATGGAAATCCATCACAGAAATAGCCTCTCCCAAGCTTATGTACAATATAGAATGCAGTTTACTTCTGACACGATTAATATGAAAAGCTAAATAAAATCCTGCATCAAAATGGTCCATTTTCTTACTATTTTCCTAACTCCCATTGTTTATATCTTGCCCACCATGAACAATTAGTAAACATCTTATATTTGCTCTACTGGTCAACACAGGCTCTTTGAGGGGTTTTTGTTTTCTATTGATTATCTGTTTTCTGGTGTACGTCCACCAATCCACCTTTAAAGCTGCTTAATCCAAGTTCAGGTCTGGAGGAATTGACACCTATTGCAGAAAACAACCAGGTAGGGAGTTTCAGTGCTACTGAAACACATATTCATACTTACCCTTAGGCCATTTTGGACTTGTCAAATAGCTAGCACACATCTTTTAGATGGGAAGGAAAACATATGTACAAGTCAAGAACACAGCATTTTGTTCTTCTCAGATCACACATTCTAGAAGTGACACAAATGAAAGTAGCTACAAATGCAGTTTCACAAGATCAGCCCTAACTTCCAACCCCAACAGGAAGCATTCCATTAATGTGAACATCTCTCCTTTGAAGAGCTACACAATCAGGACACTAAGAGAGATTACTAGTTTGTTTTCCAGAAAGCTAGGCTACAGTTTTGCCTGAAGATGGGAACTTTAACACCTATTAGGAAAAATATATACAGTAAAAGTCAGCAAAAGAGCAAGAACAAGTTTATACAAAATACAAGAAGGATGGAAGAATAATTTCATACACTTTATTAGGATAGACTTTGTAGATTCTCTGTTGGGACACATTTTTCTCCAAAGACTTGCTTCTTGGGTAGGTCATGATTTTGTTAAAGGGCCTTTGGAGCCATTTTGTGCTACAGTTTTGAGTTTGAAAATTGTTATTTTACTTTTGTTATATTCAGGTAATGCTTTGATTATATTATTTTGGTACAATTATGTGATCAATTTGTCTATAACAACAATGCCTGTTCCCAATTACGTAAAATATGAGCAGCCATTTAAAATGGCAAAACATAATTAGAACATCAATCTAGCCACTCACTGCTGTACATTTTCTAGTGCTGCTGTATCTTTTTTTGTAATAAGAAGACCAACACAGTGCATAATGCTCCAAATGATGCCTGGTCTACTACGCTTAAACATAATAAATGATTTATTTTTTAGAAATATTGTAATAAGACAGACAAAAATATAAAATGTGCAAATTCTGCTATTTCCAAATAATAAAAAAAGTAAAAAGAAATAACATCTTTAAAAAATAAAGATGCACAAATAACACAAAGTTCCAAATCTTAGTTTTTCACAACAAAGCTTTTGAAGCCAATACCTACCGTAAGTAACATGTATGTTTGAACAGTGAAAACTACTTACAGTGACAACATACACTGTACACTGACAGTATAATGCTGCAAATTCACTTTGCAGTGTAGCAGATCCGCGGCTTCAAAAAAAAAAAAAAAAGGCCAGATTCAAATCCATAAAGCCATGTCACTCTCCGCGGGCGGGCGCAATTGCACGACCACGGGAAGTTAATGAGGTAGTTGGAGCGATAGTTCTAAATTGCTTCTTTGGCTTCCTGTGGCATGTGATTAAGGCCCACGGAGACGGGAGTGTATATATACGGGTCAGTACAAAAAAAGAAGGGGGAATCAAAGAAAAGGAGAAAAGAGGTTAAAAGACATGGAAGGCAGGCTTGGGAACGACGATCTGGTTCTTGCAGTGAAGCTGTGACCGTTTAGCAGTGAACAGGAGCCCAGCATGGCTGCAAGATGCAGGAAGATTGTGTGTGGTCATGTGACTGCATGGCTACATCTGATTGGTGAAACGGAGTCAAGTGATTATTGTTCCTACGTCTGATTGGTGAAACAGTCATGCAGTGGATCCACTGGCAAGTTCTCTCTTGCAAAAATACACAGTGTAATGTGTAAATGAAAAAAAATAACGAGTTGAGTGTTGCCCAGTGTAGCGGAGTAAGAGTAGCATTTCTGCTTCACAAATGTACTCAAGTAAAAGTAAAACGTATGGTGCAATAAAACTACTCTTAGAAGTACAATTTTTTAAAAAAGTTATTCAAGTAAATGTAACAGAATAAATGTAACTCATTACTACCCACCTCTGCTTATAAAATAAACAATAAATAAAAGGGAAGGTCTTAGAATAGACTAAATACTCTCTATAGTGGGATTATTAAAAACAATAGGTCCATTAGAGTCAGTACTAAAGTGAGCAGTGAAACTGGGACTTGGAGTCAAGAACTCAGTTGTGGTCAGATCTGAGCTTGTAGTTGTTTGTGGCAGCACAGAATATCAAATGGGCCATGCAGCAAGTCAAGCAGATTATCAGAAGACTTCTGTTTAAGATCAATTACATGTTGAAGAAAACAAACTTTCTTTTTTTGTTTTTCAGGCGGAAGAAGAAATCCAAAAGAAGATATTTTTGGCGATTGACTATGACAGACATCTTCAAGCTGAATTTCAATCATCTCCTTTTGCTAGTTGACATGTGCTTTAGTCATGTTAGAAGTGAAGATACCTGAGAATAAGTAGATGTCCACTTCCGGGTCTGAGAAAGCGCAAATGAGACTTTTATGTTAGTGATACAATCACGTTGAAGCCTTTTTTTACTCTGCCACCAATACTGGCATCTGGATCAGTGCCACTTAGTCTGTGATTTTTCACCTGCATTTCCAGATTTACTGGGTCATTATTGTCATATGTACAGAGTACAGAGAAAGTTTTGCTTCCATGTTTAATCATATGACACCATTCTATTTTGCCTTAATATTAAGTACATACATAAAACCTCATGCTGCTGAGAATTAATCCAATGACTATTTGCCATTACATTATAAAATGTTTAAATCTCCTTTCTTAAAAAGCAAACACATGTCACACTAAGGTCAGAACTGAGGAAATGGACATAACACTTGTTATTTATGGTCTCAGTTGTTAAGTTAAGAGCTTGATTGCGTACTTTACATCTAGGTCCAGGTATGATGGCAGGTTACGGAGGTTTCACTGTCACACTGTGGCTTGCTGTTTGTGCCTCTTCCAGTGACATTTCTTTCCTTTTGAACACCACCACCAGGTAACACAGCACCCCTGCCTCGACACTATAAGCCCAAGAATTCTTTTGAAATTCTCAATGCATTTAAAGAAAGGTAAGAAAACTGACTTCAAAGAATTGTGTGACAATGCCCTCCCTGGCATACAGTAAAGTAGACCTTTTTTAAGCAGGCTAAGTAAAAGAGCACAACCTCCCTTAAAATAATCAGTCCCATCTTAAAGGCCTTTAGTGTGGATACCCTGTTGGCATTAAAGCCATTTTAATAACAGTGGCTGCCCCTAAAAATATTTTGCTTGATGATCCATGTTACCTGTACTAGGTTTTATAATATCCTTAAACTACACATTTTAAAGTAGGTAAAACAATAAATAGAGAGAGATGTGTAGTCCAGCAATGCCACCAATGATAAATATCAACAAATGCAAGTATTTCTTTATAAGTCCTTCTCCCTCAGTCAAAAACTACATTTACATTAAATGAATATCCTACAAGAAGGAGAGTCAGGAGTCTACACCAGGAAGAGATGCACCTTTTTAAGGCAAATCTGAAGATTTAAAATCCAATCAGAATGTCAACTCAATGTTCGCAGTGAGCAGGATTTCCTTCTCACAGCACTTCAGTTCAATATGAAGTATTGTTTGTGTGCTTTCCATCTCTCAAGTGACGGCAAGAGTGTTTCTTCTGGGGCTCCGTTTCTAAAGCACAGTTCAGATATCCTCTTAAATTGTCTGGCAACTCTAAAACGTAGAATTGAGTAGATTGCCCAGTGAAGACCGAGTGGTCTTTTGGCCTTGGAACTCCTGCAGATTTTTTTCCCCTCTAGCTTATCTGGAGTTCTTTTGTTATTTTTCCTGTCCTTCTCAGCTATCTGACCTTGTCACTGGATACATATTTAGTAACTTACAATACAATATAAATAAGGACAAACATACTCTCTACAGGGGCGGCACGGTGGCGCAGTGGTAGTGTTGCTGCCTCACAGTTAGGGGACCTGGGTTCGCTTCCTGGGTCTTCCCTGCGTGGAGTTTGCATGCTCTCTGTGTCTGCGTGGGTTTCATCTGGGCGCTCCGGTTTCCTCCCAAAGACATGCTGGTTAGGTGGATTGGCGATTCTAAATTGGCCCTAGTGTGTGCTTGGTGTGTGGGTGTGTTTGTGTGTGTCCTGCGGCGGGTTGGCACCCTGCCCAAGATTGGTTCCTGCCTTGTTGGCTGGGATTGGCTCCAGCAGACCCCTGTGTTCAGATTCAGCGGGTTGGAAAATGGATGGATGGATACTCTCTACAGTATGTATATATATTAAGTAAGCCCATATTGATTAATTTTTGTTACTTATTTATTATTATTCTTACCTGATTTATTTTTTCCTTTATAGTAAATATTTTTTTAACATTTTGTAAAACACTTTGAGCTACATCTTTTGTATGAAAATGTACTACAGTAATAAGTGTTGTTGTTGTAAACTGGCTCAATGCGAAAGAATGTAGGTGCCATTTTTTTTAGTGAATGGCTGGTGTTCACGAAGGGTTGGTTTAGTCTGCAGCCATTGTTTCCAAGATTGAGTTCAGCTACCCATGAATCTGAATTGTAAAGTTCTAATTCAATGTTAAGATTATTCCCAAATGAGGAACCCCAAACTATCAAAAACCTTTTTACCAAAACAATACTAAACATATTCTATTAATGTTAGTTGTTATTATTACCAATCCTGACTGGCAATCTTCTCAAAATGAAGTTTTGCCTCGAAAATGTAGCTTTAGACTAGGCCTAAAAATAAGTTTACCCAAAAACTCAATATCATACTTTGGCCTTCACATTGTAGGAAATGGAGAGGCCTAAAGAATGCTCTATATCCCAAATATAATCAAAGGGCTGAAAGAGAACTGTCTAAGCAGAGTACCTTTATAATTCAAAATTTATTAATTAATCACAATGCCAGTCCCAAACCAGAAATCTTGATCAATAAAACCCAATCAAAGTTTAGAAACCACAAACTTAGAAAACAAGGCACTTACAATGATCCAGAAAAATCAAAAGAAAACCAGAACATGAGAGTTTACAAGTGAACAAGAATGATTCCACAGTGAACACTAACCCCACCCCATGATGCTCCATACACAAGACACAACGTAGGCAATTCAAACATAACACAATCAATTAAGAAACCAATATCAAAATATAAAAGCAAAACATAATCAATAATATTTACTAAACAATAAATAAACACAAAAAGACTGAAAAGAGAGAAGAAACTTGACCCAGGGGAAGAACCCTGACTATAACATAACAGTTATTTAATAATTGTGTTAAATAATGCATACATTAAAAATGAAGCAATCTAAACTTCAAACAAAGAACTTAAAAATTAAATTAACTACTAAAAAGGAAATTAACTACTAAACCAAAACTAAACCAAACTCAAAATCTATGTTAAAAAATTAAAAAAGAAAACACACACACACAAGATTGCAAATCATCAAGACTACAAACTTATTAAAGAGGAAGTGCAAACAAAGGAGTCAAAAACAGTCAAGCAATGCAAACTAAATGACTTTGGCAACATTTGGTTTATTCAGGATTCTCAGATCATTATAAATCTAATTAATTCAGTCACTGAGAATCCTAACTGACAGTGATTAGAGTAAGACAGATGGGATAAATGAAAACAAAATGTACACAAACCAAAAGCAAGGGAGAAAAAAAAAAACAGCAAATGCAAAAAAAAAAAGTTATAAAAGACAAAACAAAGCTGAAATTCTAACATTTATAAAGTGACTAGATGGATGAATGACCTAAACATAAAGCAGCGGTTCTCAAACTGTGGGGTGCGCCTCCCTGGGGGGGAGCAGAAGCTGTAGGGGGGGGGGTGTTAGATCTAATGCGGCGCCGCTGTTGCTGCTTTTATAGTCGCGTATTTTTAATCCAGAAAGTTCGAGACGTATCGGTATCTGTCGCGAACATTCGGGTAACAGTAGATCAGGTGATAATGCGGCGCGGCTGCACCACATTGGCAGCGTAGCCAATATTGCCAAATTGAGTTAAATAATTTACTGCGCATTGGGTTATTTTCATGATACAACTAACAGCGATATAATATTTGTCGGACAAAAATACGTTTGTCTTGTGCAGATTGACTTCATTGGTGTCCTCGTTTACGAGATTTTAAAAAATTAAAACATATTTAATCGTTTCTTTACATAAAAAAAAATAATTAAATAAGAATAAATAATTTATTCTTTGTTTTTGGGATTAGAATTACTACCAAAAACCACACAAGACATTTTAACAGTTATTAAAGCTCTTAAAAAAAAAATGCAAATATTTTATCAAAGTTAGCCGAACACATGTCTTATGGAAGTAAAAATGATAGGATACCGCGATACTACACGAGTATCATAACTTTGTTAGTTGTATCATGGGTTATTCTAATCTATTTTATATTATGCAAGGGGCGCAGGATTATTCCAGGTAGAAAAGAGGGGGCATGAAATACGAAAGTTTGAGAACCGCTGACATAAAGACAACAAGTTCAATAAGATTGAAATATTCTACTGAACAGATTTTGAAAAAGCCACAGAGGTTTTAAACCGTCCTCCATTAAAGGAAAACCAGATGAGTTTTGAAGACTGACAACAGAATCGTACATCTTTTATATTTTTTATAAAGTATCACCATATTAAAAGACCAAACCAAATACAAAGTCAGAGGGGAGCAATATTCAATCCCAGTAATCTATTCTGAACAAAGTTTGATTCCTTTTGTTTGCTCGAGTTCTGGATCTCCTGTTAAAATCTTTCCTTACTCTGGTCTAAGCTTGGAAGTTTTGCAATAAGAGTTGCCAATTTTTTCCACTCACAACACACACTACACAAAAATTACATGATGTTTATGTCCAAGCTGGCAGTCAGCAACACAGGGCATCCAGAGTATGAAAATGTTGGCACCCAATGTAAATGTTAGATACAGCAAAAATATTACTAGCATGTTTGTGTCGATTTTTATCATGGCAAAGCCCTTTCTGCAGTTACAAGCAAAATCATACATGGTGGACTGGAGACAAGCACCAACTTCCTGTAACCCTGAGCTGGTTTAAAAAAGTTCAACAATGGAAAGCTGGATAAATGACTATCCAAGAATACGGTAAAACATTTATAAGACTGTTCATAGATTTGAACTCAATTACAACTCTGACAGCATTTACTGCATAGAAGTCAACATTATTAAATGGCTTGTTCTATTACAATCAAATGAAAAGAGTAGCTTCATATACAAGGCTAAAGTTAATGTTCCCAAATTTAATAATGTAATATAACATTCTTAAAATGGCACAAGACTGTTTTGACAGAATCAGATGCTAGACAGCAACTAACTCAGGACAGGGCACCAGTCTGTCTCCGGGTCCAAAATGACATACCGTCACACATGGCTAATTGAGGGTCACCAGTTAATCTAACTGGGGAATTTTTAAGAATATGGGAGGAATACTACACACAGAGAGAACATGCAAGTTCCCCACAAAAATTATAGGGGATTCAACCCCAGCATTTTGGGTCAGTGCAGCATCACCACCAATGATGGCATTATTATGTGGTCCATTATTTAATTTAACTTCCTAAAAATGATTCCTGATAGCCATGCCTACAACAATCCTATAACAACATCAGGACAATGTCATCTCCCATATAATAAACTTGTCCAAACATAGTAGATAACATATTGCTTTCCTTGGTTTATGCTCCCCAACCATTGTGGTTAATTCTAAGCTTTTCTTTCACACAATTAGCCAGAACCCTTGGTTCACATCCCACAGGTGGCCACTCCCTGTGTAGAGATTTTACATTTTCACCAGGTTTACATGGTTTTCTTCTGGTTATTTGAATTTCATTCAAACGTCCCAAAAAGATACAGGTAAGGAAAATTAGATAATATACCTAGAATTAGTTAGTGTGCAAGGCTGTATGTCCTGAAACAGACTGTCATTCTGCTCAGGGTAAGCTGCCACCTTGCAATCAATGTTGCTGTGATAGACACCAAGTCTCTGTGATCCTGAGTTGAACAGGCAGTTTGCAACATTGATGAATGAATGACCAATTAGACAGCTATAAGAACACTATACTTTCTTTTCAATATTTTTGGATAGCCATAGAAATCATAAACTCATGCAAACTCACTATCAGCACTCCTACTATATGATAAATCAGTAATGTCAGGAATAGACCAAACATGGCATATTCTCCACAGCTCTATGGTAAAAAAAATCACCCTCCAAAATAGAAATATGTGTTAAATATTCAGCTTCCTAAGCATAAAATTAGCAAATCATAAGAGCAGCTCAAATATGCTGGTTGCTGTCAGGTCCCTAAAAATTCAATATAATCAGGCTTTCATTGGCACAATTGCCCAACTGTGTATACAGTGTGGAGCCAACCCGGACACAGACAGGCGGACATCTTGTTCTTCACCACCACACGTGTTTATTTACAATTATTTACAAATAATATGGTCACTCAGACCCAGAATACAGTGCACAAACCCCAACACTCAGTCCTGGCCACAAAATGCCACTCTTTGGGCCGCCTCCACTCTCTCTTGCCTTGTCCGTCTTCCACCAGACTCTAGCCCTGAATGAAGGGAGACGGCCCCTTTTATAGTCTCCCGGATGAGCTCCAGGTGATTCCCGGCATTCCCCTCTTGGCCACGCCCCAGCGTGGTGGAAGTGCCGGCTGTTCTCCCGGCAGCTCTCCGCCTGGTGTGGCGGAAGTGCTGAGATCACAAGTCCCCAAGGCATTGGGGCGCCTCCTGGCGGTGACCACGGGCCCCTACAGGGTGGGGCTTCCATTCCGTGGCCCCCAAAACAACCAGGAAGGCGGCCCCCACGTGATCCCAGATGGGCACACCCCCACTTCCGGTCCTTCTAGGCGTCCCGGCCGGGTCGTTGCCCCTGGCATCCTCGACAACAGTAAGTGTCACCCTTAATGTTAACGTCACCCAGCCTTGTGAAAGAGCTGTCCGCTGGCTTGCCTATTGGACTCTGTGAGCATTGTACATGATAAGCATAATTTGCTGCCTTGTAGTTAAGGTTAAAACATTTTTTTGAATGTGTGTTTTCCCATTTCCTTTTCTTTGTCAGATTTACATTTTATTTTGGGACTCTCACTCTTTCATAGTCCCTTACCATAAACTGTTCTCTGTTTTGCAGGGGAGAGTCTGGTTTTGAATCAGGACTACTAGCTGCTACAGTTATTAGAGCTACACTTGTTTGAGAAGACTATTTAAGAATCTATCTTAGTTTACCTTATTTCCAGCCCCATTTTGAGTGGTCTGTCTTTCGATGATAGTCAAAAACGTTATGTGGCTCAATTTTGGTGTCATTTGAGATATTCTGACATATATGTATGTTCTCCCATCTTGTATACATATTTTGTAATAGTGTTGTCACAAGTCTGTTAAGAGTCTGTTTTGAGTTTTCAGATATTAACTACTGTTTTGGTCTTGTTTAAAATTGTGCCGTTTTTTAATTGAAATTATTGTTGTTAGTTTGGGTCTCTGGCTTATTTTCAGCTTGATAAATATATTCTCTGTTAACTTTTGTTTTAATCTATTGATTTGGTTGCCGATTCTAAAGTTAAGTATTTTTGGTCAGTTGCCTTTTTCTTTTCAAATTTAACTTATCAGAACTTTATTCAAATGGCTCTTTTAAAGTTTGGGACGTTACCTGTACTACTTCATTCCTGTGCCTTCAATAAGACACCACGTTAAAATTCAAGACACCTTGAATGACAGATATTTAATGTAAGAGTACAAGCAGCTGGTTACCTGCAATTATGTTCATTACAATGGTTTCTGCCAGGAAAATGTTAATGGAATAAAGAGTTTAAATAAACAAGATCTCCTTTAAAGCTGTTAGTTCAACATTGTTAAAATGTACAGGCATAAATGGGGGAGTGTAATTGAAATAGTTACTATATTTATCAGTTCTTCATTTCAGTAACAATTATGGATGCGGACGTCTCCTCAACTGTGCACTTAAGTGAGGACCGTCTGCATCACGAATCACCCGGGAACCACTACGGCCACACTATCATGTCCCCTCTCTAAGCTGCGAGGGTGGCGATTATTTATTTAAAAAGCGGCCTTTGATCTGACATGTGGACCAGCAATACCACAGACTTTCATTATACAAAAACAGTGAGACAAAACATACAGCCAGTGCAGCCAAAGTGTTTATCAGCAGTAACAAAAAAATTTAAAAGTGGCCAAGTTAATCACTTCATTTAAAGCCAATTGATCTGAACTTCTGAAGGAGACTCGAAAGTAATTCTGAAAAGGATCCTCACGCCATAACTATTTGATTCTGCTACTTAAGCTTATTTTATACCCATGCACACACTATGCCTTGGGTTCCCACTTCTTTTTATTTGATCATCAGCATGTTAATTTGTACATTTTTAAAGACCTTTGAAAAATCAATATAAATAAGATCACATTCACCTTTTTGACTGTATACAGGGTGGCACGGTGGTGCAGTGGTAGCGCTGCTGCCTGACAGTTAGGAGACCTGGGTTTGCTTCCCAGGTCCTCCCTGCGTGAGTTTGCTTGTTCTCCCTGTGTCTGTGTGGGTTTCTTCCAGGTGCTCCAGTTTCCTCCCAAAGACATGCAGGTTAGGTGCACTGGCGATCCTAAATTGTCCCTAGTGTGTGCTTGGTGTGTGTGTGTGTTTCCTGTGGTGGGCTGGCGCACTGCCCGGGATTTTTTCCTGCCTTGTGTCCTGTGCTGGCTGGGATTGGCTCCAGCAGATGACCGTGTAGTTAGGATATAGTGGGTTGGACAATGGCTGACTGTATGTTTTTGTTCCTTCCTCACAGAATTCCAGCATATTAGTACAACACAACTACTCCTTCTGAAACCATGTTGAATGTTCACTAACACTCCTGTTTTGTAATGATTGATCTTTTTCTAAGTAATTGTTTCCATTGATTTACCCTTGATGCATGTTAAGCTTACTGGCCTGTAGTGAATTGTTTAAGCTCAATAACACTTTTTATAAACTAAAATGAAAACTGAAGTTGGTCTCGATATAAAATTTCCCCAAACTAGATGAAAATATATGTATAAAACTGATCAAATACTACACTATTTACCAGTTGCTGTCAAGCTTTCATTCTGCCATAAGCCCAAAAGTGGGACACATTTAAATTTACAGTACAACAAATATTAAATAATAAACAAACATAACAGAAATTACATAAAATGTGAAAACATTTTAAAAATAAACAATAACAGAAAATAAACATAAATCCTGGCTGTAACATACTGCAGCACGTGTATCTCTAATATACTTATTTGATTCCTGCTGCTGATTTTATTTTTGCTTTATAACTGTGGGGCTGGAAATTTCAAAGTTATCTTTATATTTATACTACTGTAAATCCATTCATGTGAAGGTAAATCTGGCCTGTCCTAAATTCCCTTTCCTCTACTGGCTGACCCTAAAAAGCAATAACAGTAAAATAGGTATTTCAAAATGCATTTGCCACAACAAATCTGGCAGGTTTAAATAGCAAAAAAATTACATGGGAAAAGGTGCTTGCATTTGCACTGAATACTCCTGCCAAGTTAAAAAAATAAACTGCTGTTGTTCGAATTAATGATTTAAACTTGAATCCACAGCCAAACTTATTAGGCTTATTATAATAATGAACACATTTTGCAATCATATCTTAGTAATATTTTCAAACATATTTTCTTGTAAAGAACCTTGTGAATGGAACTACAATATAAACTTTGATTTACTGATATAACACTACTGTAGCTCCTAAGCAACAATCAGAAATGCTTTGGTGCTGGCATTGAACCACGGTCATATTCAAAGGCTCAAACATTAGGATAACATGGTGCTTGCATCTTTGTTTTGGTGACTCCTGCTGCCAAATCAGAAAGAGATGTTAAAAAAATGAAAAAAGCAAACAGCACTCTCCTGTAAAGCAATCAAGTGTCACTCCCCTGCTATGTTCTTGTAATCTATTATTTCAAACCCTCTGAAACACAATCACTCAGCTGCCTTCTCCTGTCAAGATCTGACATCCCACTAGAGAACCAACGAATATGAAGAATGTGGAGGAAAAATGCAAAGCAATGTTTCTTTTTTTAAATGTTTGGGAAAATACCCAGACTGCCATATTACTGAGCAAAGAGTTCACAGCACATGAAGCAACTTAAAAACAGCGCATAGCCCAGCATCTTGTGAAAACTGTAAATATTCAGTCAAAGTCTCACCTGTCATGGGATCAATATTTTGGGAAGAAGACAGACATTTTCGTAACAATACTCATTGGTGATTTTGAATTATAGCTTTGGTAAGGGCTGTTTCCAGTTTTTAGGGGCCCTTGTATCATAAACACAACGCACACTGTTGCTTTTATATTTTTTTTTCTTTCTTCTCGCCTACCTCTTTTTTTTTTACTGGGTGCATCTGCTTAACACTTTTGTTAAACTCAAAGGAAAGAAAGAACTTTCTAAGCGTTTTTCATGGAGACCAATACATTCTTTCTCACAGACTGATACAGCACAACAGTGAAACAAAGAATGTGCAGTAAAAAGAAAATGCAATTAAGGTAATATAATTAAAAAATAAGTAAACATAATATATAAAATATATATGAAAAAATATTTAATAAACATGTCGTTTATATAAGTTCAAAGCTTATTTAATATCCATCCATCCATTATCCAACCCGCTATATCCTAACTACAGGGTTACAGGGGTCTGCTGGAGCCAATCCCAGCCAATACAGGTCGCAAGGCAGGAAACAAACCCTGGGCAGGACGCCAGCCCACCGCAGGCTTATTTAATATACTGTAAAAATTAGAATAATGCACTGAATATTCATCATCCCTGCTTTGTTTGTATTTGCACAGTGCATTAACTTTGAAAGTCATTTGTTTTTTGCAATTTCAGGTTTTTCTTTCTTGTTAAATGTTCCAATTTATTTTTGGCTGCTGTAGTATATTTTGTACTATTTACACAAATTAGTCAAATATATTTACCCAAATTCTTACATTTTTGAGTTAGTGCTTAAAGGGGTTAATTGGTGCTTTACTTTCACTTAGTTTTAAATCACCACAACTTCATCCAAGCAGCTTATAAGACATACAGTTCAACTGTTTACATATACTCTATACCTGCGGAGCACACAGACGTCAGGTGACTTGCTGAATGAGTTAGATGTGGGGAATGAACATACAGGCTTATGGGTTAAAGTCCAAAAAAATCATAGGCCAGATCAAGCACAAAAAAATGTTTAATTAGATGACAACCTAAAAAAACCCCAAAACAATAAGAGAAAAAGAGCTTTCTGAAGGTGATGGTGATGTTAATCTATTCAGCACATTCTTCCAATGAAGCAGTCTGCTCTTGACCCCAGGTAAATGAGGATAAAAACAAAATATAGTAAAGATATCCCTTTTCTTATTTTAGGCCCATTTCAATTAATGGCATTTCTTTATCTGTGTTAGCCAGTATTGTTTTGTACTTGCATCATCATCTTATATATCATTATCTTATACAGATTTTCTGCTTTTGGAAATTGACATATAAATTGTGTAAGAGTCATTACTGTTTAACAATATGTTGTTTAATCTGAGGGAACAAGAGTGCTAATCATTTAAAAATATTGCTGTATATGTCTTTTATTAAATAAGAAGCACATCTCCTGGAGACAGGTTTTTATCCCCTCCTTTAGGCATGGTGTTTTTCTGTTGTTCTAAACACTTATTGTGTACTTTATCGTATTTCCTAATTTGATTTGTTGTATATTACTTCATTTGGGTTATCCTGAAGTGAAAAATAATATGATTAAGATGGAACTCAGTCAATATAGTATACATCTACCTGAACAATATATAATAATTTCAAATTTATTAGATTTCTGAGGGTCACGCTTTGTGTGAAACATGGCTATTAAGGAAAGATCAGGGAGGTTACAAAGTGATTAACCTTTGAAAGTAAATGCGAGACTCTTGTGGAAATGGATATTGTCATACACATTGAACATGATCACTAGATGGAAAAGCACAAATTTGTTTATAGCACCAGATACTGTAGGCACCTAGACTCTGTCTTCATCCCCTCTTTTTCTGTTCTGTTTGCCCATAAACCTGCCCATTTAGTTCTGTCAAAGCTCATATTTCATTTCACCGTTTTTAATTTAGCGTCAGTCCTTAATTTTTTTTTAATTCCTGACTGATATTTTCATTTTTGCATTTTCCTAATCTTTTCAATACCTCTGTCTGTATTTTATTTTATTTTTTTTTTATTTTTTTTTCCCCGGACGCGCCCAGCGACTTAAGCTTATACCAGGTCAGTTTTGCACAACCAATAAATCTAAAATACTATAGAGAGGAATCCAGATTATCTGGAACAATTCAGAAATCATGGGGAGAACATGAAAATCCTTACCAGAGAAATGCAGAGTGTGGACACTGGCCTGGACACAGACAGGTTGACATGGCTTAATCACCCAACACACGTTTATTTACAACTAATATATACAAATGTACCACACACAACCCCAGTACTCTTGATGGCTTCCTCTCAGGTCCGCCTCCACTCCACTCCTCTCCTCTCCTCCTGAGCTCCTTCTCTCTTCCTCCCGACTCCAGCCATCAAATGGAGGGAGGCGGCCACTTTTATATACACCTGGACATGCTCAAGATGCCTCCCGATTAGCTTCCGCCAGCACTCCCAAGTGTGGCAGAAATACCGGCTGCGCACCCGGAAGCACTCCGGGAGTTCCTGGTCTTCTTCCCCCCAGCACTTCCGGGTGTGGTGGAAGTGCTGAGGGCCAGGGCTCCTCAGGCATTGGGGCGCCCCCTGACGGTGACCACAGGCCCCTACAGGGTTGAGCTTCTAAGCTCTGTTCCCGTGGTCCCCAAAGCCACCAGGGCGGTTGCCCCCTCATGGTCTGGAGGAGGCGTAAGCCCTCCTCTGGTCCTTTTGGGTGTCCCGGCTGGGTACCACCCCCAGCCACTCACCACAAGAGCTAGGAATGAATCTTTAGCCTTGGCACACTCTGTAGCTGATGAGCAAAAGAAGAGCATTACCAGTAACAGGAAGACTTGTCTAGCAGGTGAGATTACATAATAGTTTAAACCTATTGGAAGGGTCTCCATGTGTCACACAGAATGCCTAGAGGACATTAAAGGAGAAAAAAGATAAAAGAGTTCCTGCTCCAGTGAATTACACTGTGCATGAACGTCAAAGCAAAAAACTTGCTGGATGATAGCAAGGAGAGTTTGTGTGCATTGTTAGATTTGGAGCACATGAACACAAAACTGAGTCCAAGTGTTAAGTTGATAATTTAAGTCAACAAATACAGCACATCAATGACAATACTCTAGAGAGATTATTTCTTCAGGAATGTCATGCTACAATGGAATTATAGTATTGCCTAAAATTGTACAGATCAAAATTAACAAATGTTAACTTTATTCACTTCTAATTTCTCTATATAGAAAACTGTAGAGTAGTATTATATTGTGATCAACAAGTTTACATGTTTTAGTCTTCCCTGAATACAATTTGACCATTTTCTGCTAATGTTTTTTTTCCTCTTGACACTTCTAGAACTCTGTTGATTTAAAAAAGTCTTTTAATAGGAATTTCTATTGGAACCTCGTTGATTAAAAAAGTCTTTTAATAGGAATTTCTTTTTTATGAAGTACCTGAAACCACACTAAAAATTCCTATAAAATAGTTGAAAATGCTTTGCGTTTGCAATGTTCTTTGCTAAGTAGGAGCAAATATTTAAAACTATTGTATATATGTAATGCTTTCACCTGGACAGGACTGTCAGCCATAATGCACAGTTGGGACGTCAGCCACTAAGGTACATGTTTACCTACAGTTACCTGCTGTTTCATCTAAGACTACACCATGCACTGACTATATAGAGAATGTCTCCTCTTAACTCTACTGACCAGGAATTAATAAAAAGCTCCTAATTCCTAGGTGAGAAACCATAAGTTGAACAGCAGTGAATTTAATATTTTATGTATATATAAAGGAGAGTTGGGATCCGAGAGACTGTGTTTATGTGTTTGTGGAGGGATGGAGAGTTAGGGCGGGTGGGGGAATCACTTCATCATCTCCCCTCCCATTCACCTCATTTCATTCACTTCATTTCGCTCCGAGCTGAGCTCCGCAGCTGACGCGGTCTTGCCATTCTTTTTCCTTAGTGTTTAGCCCTCTCTTCTTTACTGATTTATATAAAGAAGAGTTGAGATCCGAGAGACTGTGTTTGTGGAGGGATTGAGAGTTAAGGTGTGTGAGGGAGTAACATCATCATCTCCCCTCCCATTCACCTCATTTCATTCACTTCTTTTCGCTCCGATGAGCTCCGCAAGCTGACACGGTCTTGCAGAAACAACTTTGTGACGCTGCCGCCAAATACTCACAGAAAAATCCACAAGTTAATAGACATGCCGTCGCTAGAGTTTCTCCACACTCTGAATCCTCCAGGCACTCCTGAGCATAATCTAATTTTGAAGGTTGGGGCACCAATAATGTTACTGAAAAACTTCAAGCCACCGAAACTTTGTAACGGCACGAGACTTCATGTTACGTGGCTGCAAAAGAACCTAATTGAGGCAACTATTTTTACTGGCAGTTGCTCAGGGGAGAGAATTTTTATTCCTCGCATCCCGTTTTAACCTCTGATCTCCCATTTCAATTTAAATGCCTCCAATTTCCAGTAAGGCTCTGCTTCGCAATGACAATTAATAAGTCTGAGGGACAGACCCTACAAAAGGTTGGCATTGATTTGAGGCAAGATTGCTTTTCACATGGCCAACTATACGTTCGCACAGCTTGATCATATTACAACTGGAGTGCGAACTGACAACGTGGTATACAAAGAGATCCTTAACAAATAATTATTGGTATATTTTCCCTCAGTTTAAAAAGGTTTACTTTTCTTCTTAATAAAAATTTAAAAGCAGCACTTCACCGCTGCAAAGCGTGGGTATTTTGCTAGTTTAATATAAGTTAAGTGCATATCTTTAGCAGGGAAAAAAGTACTAAATAAAGTACACAATTTGAACTCTGGCAGCTGCAGTAGTCTTAAGATTATCTTCATTTTGTGTCCAGGTGGCACATTTCTTAGGTACAGAGCCTTTCTTAAGGCAGACTCACAGCAGATTAAGTCATTCACAAACGGAAAAGATGACCATCTCTCTAGGTTGTTGTATGATTTATATCTCCTGTCTATTAGGTGTTCCTATCCTGCAAGTGCTGAATCATGCCTCCCTATTATGTCTATTCTAAATTAGGGTTAAATAATCAATAAACAATAAATAATCAGTATATACAAACACACCATTTGACATATCAAACCTTTTTGTCAAATTGAAAAATAAACGATCAATTAATAAACTTTAACCAAATTAAACAATTCCAATTATGTTGGTTCAGCAGCTTACTTTATATAACAAAGACACTGAAATACCTGTGGATAGGCTCATTTTGTGATTTATACAATTTTCATCTGCATATCAATTCCCTTTCTGAAAAAAGTCAAAGAACGTTTGTAGAAAATACAAAGGTCTTCCAATTTTGTTTTGGAACATTTATTGACTAGCAAAATACCCGCGCTTCGCAGCGGAGAAGTAGTGTGTTAAAGAAGCAATGAAAAGAAAAGGAAACATTTTGAAAATAACGTAACCTGATTGTCAATGTAATTGTTTTGTCACTGTTGTGAGTGATGAGTGTTGTTGTCATATATATATATATTTACACACACACACATAAACATATATATATATATATACATATCTATACATATACACATATATACATACATATATATCTACATATATACACACACATATATACACACATATACATACATGCACACACATATATACACACAAATACATATATATATATATATATATACATATATACACACACACATATATAAACATATATATACATACATATCTACATATATACACACACATCTATTTCGTATCAGTGCAATACGCTGTTTGTTAAAACGGTTGACTCCCGCTCTTACGTGCAATAACAAATCAAATCATTCAGTTGTCTTTGCTCATATGTCATTTTAGAGCTGGACGCCTGGCATCTTTTTGGCCACAGGTTCGTTTCTGTTTGCTGTGAGGTTCTGTGTTGTGGAGATTCTCAGGATGGATTGCAGGTGCTCATCAGTGAGGCGACTCCTGTGTGCTGTTTTGTTAGTCTTTATCACTGAGAAGAGCTTCTCACACAGATATGTGCTACCAAACATGCACAAGGTTCGAGCCGCATGTAGACGGACTTTTTTTGTTCATCAAAGTCACCAAAGCGCCGTGCAAACTCAGTGCGCGTGCGCTCAGTTTATCAGCAAAGTGCATATTTGGGAACACCGTAGTGACGACTTGGTTTAACAGTACTTGGCAACAGGGAAAGTGGGGCAAGGTGAACTGGTGCATTTGTGTCTCCCATAAAAGCAGCTTCACTTGAAATCACTTTGTGATTGTGCACGGTTAAAACGTCCGCTGAAGTGTCAGATTCTTATTTAATTATGCTGTTTTCTGTATCTTCTGAATTGCATTCAGGTTACCCTGATGCAAGGCAGCTGAAGCGCTGCATTATGGGATCTGTAGTTTATTGTGTTACCAGCGCTTCATATACCCGGCTTTAATAACAATAATACAGTATATAAAATGATCTCGGGCGGATATAATTACACGCCGGGCGGATGTGGCCCGCCCTTGAGTTTGACACATATGGACTAAATAGAACTTGAAAAGATATGTTTTTCAAATGTGATCGCAATTCAGATAGAGTTGACGCGCACTACAGCCTGCATGCCTCAGTAAGTCATCCTCCCCTCGCTCTTACTTTTTTACCGTTCATCTAATGAATACACTGAGTATGGCTTTACCAAAACAATCATTGATGGCGAATAAAGTATCCATTATTCGAGTATGTAGAGCGGGATATATATATATATATATATATATATATACCCGCGTATCGCAGCGAGAAGTAGTGTGTTAAAAAGGTAGAAAAGAAAAGGGAACATTTTAAAAATAACGTAACATGACTGTCAATATACAGTATTTGTTTTGTGAGTGTTACTGAGTGTTGCTGTCATCAAGGATTTGATTATCATTATTTCTTTCAATCAGGTTCGTATTTGTAGGATGTGTTGTGTTCAAGTTACATTCCGTGTTTGTCAATCGTTGTAAAGATGACAGGTTTCATTCATCGATTCGTTTCTTACTGCATCAATAAACAGCTCGTCTTCTTCTTTGAGACCTGACACACTGCATGCACGGGTTTTTTTTACACTGTCTTCCTTTAGCGGGACATTGACTTTTTCCACCGTGTGCTTTGTTTCCGCAGTAGCTGGATTTATGAATATGCTTATCAGACGCTTCATATTTTTTGCTGCCTTTTCAATTGTGTAATTCGGTTTTTGTTCAGCGCTCTTTGGAACTGTTGCCTTTTATCTGTGCACTGCGTCAGTTCACGTGAGCTGCTCGGTGTACATGCATCGAAGGTTCCCAGCTGTGCTGGTGCCATCTCGTGCTATGTCCGTGGCTGTATTTAATGTTACCTTAGTCCTGGCACTTAAAACTTTCTCTCGCAGTTTCGCTGAGTTTGTATCAAACACCACCCTGACCATCTCATCTTCCTCTCCATAAGCACAGTCCTTCACCTGTGAATATTTACCCGTGGCAGTTTGCTATTGGATTGCCGCTGACAGACGGCCTTATATGGGCAGGCACTAAATTACGAACGCCAGCGGCAGCCTGTCTATGAACTTAATTTAAAGTGTAGGTTTACATCGTGCTTTGTTTCCGAAGTAGCAGAACTCATGAATATGGTTGTATATGTCACTCGCTCGCTTCTTATTGTTTCGCTGCCTTCTCAATTATATAATGCATGTTTTCTTAAGCGCTTTTTTGAGCTCTTCCTGGTTTTCTATGTACTGCGTGATTACGTGGGAGGCGTGATGATGTCACACGAAACTCCCCCACGGCGTTAAAGCTCATCTCCATTACAGTAAATGGAGAAAACTGCTTCCAGTTATGACCATTACGCGTAGAATTTCGATATAAAACCTGCCCAACTTTTGTAAGGAAGCTGTAAGGAATGAACCTGCCAAATATTCAGCCTTCCACCCACACGGGAAGTTGGAGAATTAGTGATGAGTCAGTGAGTGAGTCAGTGAGTCAGTGAGTGAGTGAGTGAGTGAGGGCTTTGCCTTTTATTAGTATAGATTTTCCTTACCATTTTCACTCCGCCTTCATTTTATATTTGCCCAAAATGTTTTGACTTATATGGCATTATGACTTTGCTATTGAAAAAAATGTTTTAAATCAATAGGATTAGGCATGGAAATAGCTTTTGGATATTTTCTTTTTTTGAGCAATGGAAGAAATCAATTTACCGGCTACAAAATGTGACATGTTTACTCAGTGATAGCCCCACCATTTTCAGATTCCTATGCTTAATCAATTTTAATATCCTATGTATTTCCATGAAGTGAGCACTAATGTTAGTTTTGTTAATGCAAGATTTTGGAACAAAGATGTGCTGTCAATGAGAGTTATCAGAGTGTGGAAAAATATGTTTGACTTCCCAGCCAGACCTGACTATTAACAAATACCCCCACTGAGAGAATAATTTATTAATACAAAAGCTTTTACAGCTTAATTAATAAGATTTTAATCCATATGTGTTTGCTGTCTTAAGAGTTATAGTATATTCTGCTCTCCTTTTCACCAGTTATCAGCAAGGTTTGACATTTTTATCAAGGAATAATTCCACCCTTTCCCTATACTATGAACTATAGAGCAACAGTTCATTCCCACTTATGTAATTCTGCCCCATTAGTTTAGTTTTTCATAAGCTGCCAGCTATTTTATTGCATGACACTTTTTTTCAATCATAAGAAAAATAAACAGTCACAGGAAATATCCAGAGGCTGTGAAAAATCACAGAGTACCGCATAAAATGAAAATGTATTCCAGCAGGAAAGCAGGATGACCTCCTTGGGATGCAGCTCTTTCATCTGACAACATGTAATTGTGCTAGCTGGTGACACACTGGATAAGCGTGATGGAGCAATCTGGAATAACGTGTTAGCCCAGGCTCCCATCTGACTGAAGGAAGCAGGTCTGCAGCTCCCAGAAAGCTGCCAGATTTGAAGAATCACACTCCCAAAGCCTTCAGACAGATTTCCCCTGCCTGGTATATTTCTTCCAACAGAACCTCAGTTTAGCATGCCTCCGGATCAGACACCCCTAACCCCCACCACCACTTGGGATTCACACCAGGATTGCTTGAGACATCTTCATTAATCTATGTCCTATGTAAGAAGATGATTCTATTAAAGAAGTAGCAAACAATTTCCTTCAGCAAAGACAAAAACACATTTAGAGATTCCAGCAGGCAATGAAAAGCAAATGGGGCAGGTGACTTGGGCACAAACCGACTGCTCTAGGGAGTGTGATCACACCCTGTTAGGAGTTTGAAACATATTTGATGTTAGTTCAATTCTTTTTTCCTATCTTTCAGCTCTGTTTATAGATACAGGGAGGCTAAAATGTGAGAGTGCTTTCTAAAAGGAAATGTACAAAATGACTCATTGAGTTGTGTACAAGAGTGAGCTGGGCTGTAAAATAATCGAGCCATGTTTACGGCCATACCGTTCTCTATAACTTCTAATAGTACTTGTATTCAGAGGTAAGTTCAGTGTGACAAGTATGAACACAACATCTGCGTTGCCAGTTTAGAAATGTAATATCAACAAACTGAGGTCATAAAAATTATTGAATATTGCACGGTTGAAAACAAAAATAAAAAAGGGTCATTCAGACTAGCCAGCTGGGGATGGAATATGAATGGATTGCTTTTCACAGAAAAAAAACACAAAAAAATATTAACAAAATTGGTGCACCCGCTCCACACAAACATTTTTTCTTAGAATTCAGCATCCAAAAGCTTTCTAAAATGAGAAAAAACTGAAGTTCTCTGTTTGAAACAATAAATTGCAGGAAACCATTACAATAACAGCAATTTTCTTCAGTGAATGGATGAAATGACCTGCCTGCCTCATAAAAACTGTCATACTTCAACAGAATACCAGCATGCCCAGAATACTGTCTAGTAGATCTTTTCGAGTAAACTGAAAGGTCTGTTCAAAGACACAGACAATGGCTGAATGTCCTGAAAGACAGCAATGTACAGTGCTGGATCTCACAAGCCTTTACATATTTTATTATATCAGAGTTCATTGTATCCCCCAAAAACACATGACAACAGATCTTTAGTACTAGTAGAATATGATGATGATGATAAAAAAGCAAAACCCCATGGCAAAGAATCACTATCAACTGTGCCAGTCACATATAAAATATCCTTACAAACATTTACTAGATGTGGCTCACCTCTACAGTCAGTGAAGATCTGATGGAACTAGAGGAAATCGGAGAAACATTCTACACACATAGTGGCAGGAAAATCCTATACTTGTGCATTCTAAAGAAGAGTTAACCTAAAAGCTCAGCACTTGTCACTGCATAGATGATACTGGAAAATAATTACTAATTTACAAATCAATCTTATTTTACAAATACTGAAATGACAAAAATCACAAAACCTTCCAGCATTAAAAATTTAAATTAAGAAATCTATTAAATAAGAAATTTCAAACAAAAATCAAAAGGAGGCAAAAAACAAAGAAATTCACTTATAACAATTGAGATAAATACTCACCAAACAAAGAAAGAAGTAACCAAAACTAATAAACTCAAAGAAACAAAAAAAAACACTTAACAATACAGGCTATTACTCAAAACCCAAAAGTGTATTCCAAGAGTGAGAATACAAAAGAGGGTTAAGGACCAGGACAAAGAAAAAATGTGCCATAAAATGTAAACAAGATGACAGTTAGGGAGATGGGAAAAATGACAATGCAGATAAAATGGAAGCAGGACGATGCACTGCAACAATCCTACAATAATCATTGTCCAAGATATAGAAGAGAGCAAACAGGTTATTTTTCATTTATAGTAAGCACCAGAGAATGTATTTCAGATACTAGGCAAACAGACAAGAGTCACTAAACATTTTTGAGAATTTAATTTATCAAAACAATGGGGCAACCCACAATATAAAATAAAAAAAAAAAATTTAAAGTTCCTTATCTACTGACTTTCTCAAAAGAAATGATTGTACTTTATTTAATATTCACTTTAAACAAAGTTAAGGAGAGCTTGCACTTAATTACTATGGACTCCATAATATCACACTGGGATGTGTGCGCACACAAACACACTTAGCAACAACAGCCATTTCCACAGATAAGGTTGTGAC
This sequence comes from Polypterus senegalus, assembly GCF_016835505.1. Lineage (NCBI taxonomy): Eukaryota > Metazoa > Chordata > Cladistia > Polypteriformes > Polypteridae > Polypterus > Polypterus senegalus. The sequence goes on along the minus strand of NC_053162.1, from coordinate 47,205,783 downwards.
AAACAAGGAAGAAAGTCCTTCTACTGTTATAAAGCATAATACCTGAAGCACAGAGTATGAACAAATTAGCTACAAGAATTCATTTCTAAACAACAAATAAACTAAAGCAACACGTAAAAATATTGTTAATTATGCCAAAAACCTGGGAGTCTTTTTTCCTTCAGTTAAACTTTCATAATTCTTTGTTGATTTGACAGAAGTGTGTGCAGTAAGTGTGTTTATTTTCAGAGTTTCTCAGTCGCACGTCAGCGTAACCAAATGCAAAGGTAAGCCACTCACCCTCTTAGTATAGTCCATGGCTTTAAGAATGGACAGGTTGAGAGTCTCCAGAGACGCCAACACATCTTCATAGTCTCCCATGTGAGAGGCAAAGTATTCTGGGAAACACAAAAATATTATTGATTGGTTTTGGTCAGCAAAAGTTTATATCGCTCGGTATTATCTGCAAAGAATTAAATCTATTTCTTTTCAAAAAACACAATATATTTAGTGGTGGGAAAAATACTAAAAAAATTCTCAAGTAGAAGCATTACTATATAGACAAAAATTTACTTAAGTAAAACTGTTAGGTGGAGACTATTCAAGTAAATGTACAATTTAGTCATTTCAGTAAAAATTTATATTAAATTATTAAATTCCTCAAATGTCTATGTTGTGCATTAGACAGTATAGATTTTATTCATCAAAGAACATATTAATTATATATAATTATAAGCTGAACATATATATGAACACTTCGAAACAGAAACGATATACTGTACTTTACATGGCAATTACATTTCTAACAAAGTCAGTCTGTACATTTCTATGAAGAACAAAAAAGAAATTGTAAGAAAATCTAAAGGAAGCACACAGCAGCCTTTTTCATTTCAAGTTCTTTTTATTGTACAGTTCTAGCAAAAGGAGCCCATCATTGATTGCAAAGCACATTGTACTCCCCGCACTGGAATGAGACTGATATTATGGAAGCAGACCACTTATTTATATTGCTAGAAATGCACAATAACAATTAAAACATGAATAAGACTGCTATGTTCTCTATTCACAATTTATTCAAAGAAAAAACTTTTTTTTATTTTCATGTGCATAAACGTAAAACTCCTACATGAAAAATTGCAATTGTTAATTTTTTTTATTCAATGGTAAAAATCGACTGATTAAATACCAAAAATCTAAACATAAAACAAATATGACAGAAGGACCCAGTGGCATTGCTTTGTTTGCAGCTTTCTACTGGATTTCAACATATGAAAACATTTTTATTTTCAAAGTAAAATCCAAATAAACAGCACAGCAGTGTGGGGGGGCTTTAAACTGTAATTATTATTGTTTAATTCTACCAAATTGGACTCTTCCTCCTACCAAACTGGGCTCTTCATCAACTACAAAGTGACTCATACTCTCAATCCCCGTAATGAGACTTTAAATTTAGGAAAACAAGTCATTATATTTTATTATTAGATGTGTGCTACACTAATTACAATATGAAATCATTAATAAGACTGCTATATTATTTAAATTGTTATTGAAAAGTTGTTGACCAAGCACATCCCATGCTATTACACTAATAGTGCATGTTACTGAATCAATCTGTACATTTAAAATACTAAAATAAGAAAAAAAACGACATCATGACAATGAATTTATGGTAAGCAAGTAATCAAAATCATCTTTAAATATTTGATGGCAATGCATTCTGTAGTTATCATTATCAAGTATTATTTGAGACAGCGTGAGTTCAGTGGAGGGAAACGCTTACATGACGAATACAGCATATGTGTCTTCCATAAAACAAAGGAATTTTTTTTTTTTACTAAACACTTCGTTTGACTAAATTTTAGGCATTGCTTGGACCTGATGAGAACGACCCTGTGCAGTTGTCATTACAATTCTCAGTGTGAAGCTTTTTGCTGTAGCCTGGCTCAGATGGTGAAACCAAACATTTTGCAAGTGCTCATATTCTTAAATGGAAGATTACTGCTAAATATTACAAACTTACCAGTGCACACTACACACATTTTGTAAATGATGTATGTATTAAATGCAACTCACATATATTACACACTGAAGGGAAACAAAAAATATGATGCCAACTGTTATCCTAGCTCAGGGGTCAGCAACCTACGGCATGCGATTTTCAATGGCACTCTGATTGAATTGAAATATCGTAAAAAAAAATGATATTTTAAATACAGCACGTGTTCGCGCCCTCACTTTTTGCATATGCGACTCACCAAATGGAAACCATGTGTTCAGTGCAGGCCATGGTACTTTAAAACATACCTCTTGTTATTATTATGTAATGTACTGCCCTTAAATGACTCATAAAAGACAAAAACTGGATGTTTGCTCTTTTCAAGACTTTTGGACAAATGAATATGGATTTGTACAACAAAAGGATCTGCTGTGTGTTATGCTGCGAAAGTGTTGTACGTCAAGTGTACAAAGACATTATCAAACTAAATATCAGTCCACATTTAAAAACTCTGATGAGAAAAGTGAAGCTATAAAAAAGACTGTTTCAGGCTTTAAGAAACAAACTACTTATTTTAGTCAAATAATGGGAACCAAAAATAAAGCCACAGAATGTAGTTATAAAAAAAAATTGACAAAACATTCTTTTCACATATGATCCTATGTATTTTAAAATATTGAATGACCAATAATATAAGATCCGGTTATAATGGGCTTCAAAAGTACATCATGGATACTATATATAACAAAATTGGTAGAATTATGTCAGCACGTGGAATAACATTGTAACATAGGTTCGGCACAACACCACTGAAAGGTTTGCAGACCCCTGTCCTAGATTATTCTTTTGGACAACTGGGCACTGCTTCGCTAGCAAGATTAGTAGTTATGAGAAATTTAACGTACTGTATATTTTTCAGTACAATTGACTATATTTATTATTTATGCTGTATTTTAGGCACAATGATAGTTTAAAAGGTTAACTTATTTCCATGGGCTTTTGTATATTTCAGGAAGTGTTCTTGTATGCAGAGAACCCCACAGTTTTTGGGATACAGTTTATAACGCATAATGATGCTGTTTTGTCTTATGTCATTAAAATTAGCTTTCTAAATGTGACCAGTGATATATAGCACCGTCTTTTTTTTTTTTTTTAATATAAAGGTCATTACTGCTTCCATAACACCAACAGCTTTCAGCTGTGCTTTCCATTGCACTGGAATCTCCTTGTGGAACAGAAACAAAGTCACTGAAAACAACATTTTTTTTACTCGAATTACTACAGCACTTGGCCAATACACTGGACCATTACAATGATATGCTGAGATGTCTCCACTTACTGAGTCAGAGAAAACTGATTGTGTCATTTACTAAATACTTTATGCTTCCAGGTCATGACCTATTACCCACAAAATTTGTTTATGTAGTTTTATTTTAATTGGCCACTGTGAACTTTGGATTTTGAACATAGCCAATCAACAGGACTTGGTAATGATCTATCTTCAAAGTAGGATCATTACCAGATAAATATATTTTTAAAAAATATAAATAAATGTTAAAGAATTAACATTTAAACACTTTAAAATGTACAGTTCCATACATAATCTAATCAAGTTTAGTAACAAACGCAAATGCAATTGATTACTTTCCATCACTGCTTATATGTTACTCAGAGTGTACTGTAAGTTTTAATTAGAATGCAGTGAAAAACACATTCTGCTCCTTCTTGGCAACAAAATCACATTTTGTATTTATTTTAATTACAGTTCCTGTAAACAAGTATTTACATATTTTTAACAAATGATCTTCATATTAGCATATAACAGATTGTTTGAGAAAAAACATATATTAATTTTTGTGTTATTGCTTCTTTTATTTGTTTGGTGTGCAAAGTAATCAAACATGCAGCCTTTGGGTGTTGCAAAGTTATCCACGCCAAGGTAAACTCAGCTGAAGCGATGATCAGCCATTGGACGGCTTTAAATAACAATCAGACCTGATTAAGGGCAGCCAGACCCACTACACATAAAGAAGACTAACTCTGGCTCTAGGCATTAGAGTAAACAGATTCAATCAACACCTCATGGTAGAATCAACAGAAATTTCTTGAAAACTCTAAAGATGAATATTACTGATGTAACACTGATAAGCTATATAAAATACTTTCTAAGGCTCTGTTGCACCACTAAAGCATAGGCAAAGCCATATTGTCTATTATCAATGTTTATAATCATCAATATCAAAACTAAAGTAGTAACATGGAAACCACTGTTCACTTTCAAACACATGAGTGCTCACGTTAAACTTGTAACATACACTGGATGATTCTGAAGAGTTCCAGTGCAATATTCTACAAAAAAAGTTAAACACAGACATAGCTTTTGGGAAAACAAAAAATCAAACACCGCCCTCCAAAAGAAGAAAAGCCGAAAAAGCCAAGCTGAATGACGGAGGTCTCTGATGATACTGGAGCACAGCAGGGTCATTAATTCATAGAAAGACCCAAAGCAAATATGCAGCTCTTTAACAGAATGACCATGGAAAAAGAAATTAATGGTTTTCTGTACAGCCTAATCAAAGTCTAGGCCTAAACGTGTTTGAGTTGCTGTGGCTGGACCCAAAAAAAATTCAAGCCCAAAAAAACCCTTAAATATTACATAATTGATACAGGTTTATAAGGAGGGGTGGAATAAAAAAAATGTGAAAACCAACATCTGATTACAGTTACTGTTACCAAAAATGGTGTATCTGATTATAATGTCTAATGAGCAATTACTTACATACAGGGTGTTTTGTCACTATAATATAATAGGTTTCAGTCCAAGATCTGAATATAATATAGTATTTATTCATTAAAACAAGTCATTTCTTGACAGAATATAGAAGTCATCAGAAATGAAGATGTGTAATTCACTTAAACATTAATATAAACCATAAGAGAGTTGTAAAACAGCTAAAACCAAAATCTGAAGATTCTGTAAACCAAAATTTGGATATTTGCTAAGAGTGGAAATTACAACATTTCCATTTTTCATTACTTTCCATGGTTTCAATTTTTTCCTGAAAATTTTTTCCTTACAAACCTTTTAAACAGTTCTCAGGCCAGCTGGCATTTTCCATGATGAACACCATTCCAAAAGCTAATAGAATTTGAACATAATTCTCCTGGGCAAATTTGTAATTACTTACATCTTGGTCTCTGATTAACTACCAGCCACCAACTACGCAAAATGTGCAGAATCAGTACAATGTATTTAATTAAGTGTTTTATGAGCACCACAAATAAAATTGTTATGATCCATATGGTAGAAACATTAACATTATTAATAAAAGTTTTTTTTTATATATATTGTGATTGCACCGCAGTGAGGCACTGCATCATCTAACTATTTTAGCTTTCTTGTTAAACAGCTGACGGATGCAGTAGGTGCTGAGTTATATACGTTAAAGAGTCAGAAAGCAAGCTATCAAGAAAATCCTAGCATAGTCATTGGGAAAAGGGATCTACAAGAAAGAATAATTCAGCCCCACAGAACCTGTTGATTATTATTCACCTAATGTGTCTGTGTGTGGAAAGACCAGACACTTAGCAAAACATGGGCTGTCAGTCTCTACCCTATAACTATTGCAAAAATATATCAAGTCATGAAATTACTATTATCTTTAAAAAAACCGTTTGGTGACTTATCACTTATCTTTGATTTACTGAAGAAGAATTTTTATTTTAATGTTTGAGCTAAACTTTCCTTTCGCTTTATTCCATCTGTGTCCCCCATGGGTAATGACCCAACTAACTCAACTCGATAGTGTTAATTCCTCCTCTAAAGCCATATTTTAAATCAAGCTGTTATGTATATTTATGTCCAAATACTTTAGACACATAAATATAAGCAAAAATTATCCTTGTGGAATCTCACTTTATGCACCACTCCATGAACCCAAGCCTTCTGTAGTTTTGTGATAATTCTGTCATGCCATAGAACATCAAAAGCTTTTTTAAAAGTCTTGATAAAAGATACTGTATGCTGCACCATAATTAAACCTCTTTTATGTTTTTTCATAAAACATCACATTTGAGAAATCAGCTATTTCTTCTGGGAAAATGTGTTCTTATTTTACAAAGCTACTTTTTTCCATCTTTACATTAATTTCTGTTTTATACCTATAAAGCTGTCTTGTCAGTAATTGCTAGGGCAAGCACTGTTAACCTAATCAGAATTACTGGGCATTCATTGGTGTCCATTATATTGGGGGAATGCCATTGTGGCAGACAGCCATCTTGCAAAAGAAAATGTGGGAGGAGAAGCTTACCTGTGGAAGCATTTAAGACAGAAATCTGCCTTTCATGAGGTTCTCATCTATCAAACTGTGCGCATATAGACAGATACACAGTATGTACCTTTGCTCTGGGATAATGTGGACATTACAGTGGACCTGATGACAGGTTAATTAACTGTGGACATAAATGTACAATCTCCTGAAAGAATATAAGGCAACAATCACAGTGCTATATCATACTATTAATAAACATAACACCAAGTCCTTGACTTTAGAAAGTTTGATCATAAAGTACTAAATATTTACTATGAAGATCCTTCTGCAACATTAATGGTTAAATATGTGGCTTTATGCCAATATTATCATAGGTGGCATAGTTCTGTTTTAGTGGCTTTTTGCTGTAGTGGTGTGACTGTATTTGAGATTATTTCTCTATGAGTTAAAATAATTTAATTTTTCTTTATTTTATGTGACCTGTGCTGTTGATATATATAGTACTTGCACTCAAGTTTCCCCTGAAGTCCTTGTGAGTTTTGTTTTTACACTCTGTTTTCCTCCCAAGTACAAAGAACATATTTCATTTCTGAGCATTCATTGTTCATGTGTGGCTGATTTTAGTTTTTTTATCTGATGCTGCTGGGTAATGTTGTGACTTGCTGAAACCTTGTAATGCAATAAATGAGATTGAAAATAGGATAAATTGATGGAAAGAAAAAACAGTGGAGAAAAACCAGTGTAAATGAGGTGAAGGTACGTGTAGGGCAAGGGATGCCAAATATTTTAAAATGTATTTCGGTACCTGTCTTTGACACATGCAGTAGCTATATAGTGCAAAATGGTAAAAAAGCAAAGGGCAAGGAACCACACACATAAAATAATAAAATTATGTCATAATATAAACAAACCAGTAACGGTGGACTGCACGATAGTTTTCATACTCTTTCTCTGTACATTTAGCATTTGTTTGCTCAGAGGTTGATGCACATGCTGCCTCCTGAGCAGCTCTTCTTTTCTCCACCCTAGCGGCCCGCTTGTTCTCTTTTTCATCGGCATCTGTTCACGTTAAATTGATTAAGTCAGTGTTTGTGTTGCAATTACTTAGTATGTTTTTTTTAATTATTCACTTAAGCAGGCACTTAAGTGTTGTTTAATCTGCCTCAAAAATGATTTAAGATATGAAGAGGTAGAGCAAGTGACGGGAAAGGTGGTAGGGATGAGAAAGGTGCCAGTACGCATACTCCGCACGACCGCCCTGCTGCTGAGAGTTGATTCTACAATAAAATACAATAAAGAGAGTAATAAAAATCATCACCCCGAAAGCAGACAGTAGATGTCACTTAGTATATGTGTACCAAATTTCAGTTCAATAGGTCAAATGGTTTGAGAGCTACAGGTGATTTAAAATCCTGGACAGACGACGGACAGCCACGGTAGCGTATTATATGTAAAGATATTCTCTCTGTGCCATTGATTGTATTATAACTGAAAAAAGTGGAAAAGGACATATGTGACATTACATTATACAGTCTGAGGCGGGAGGAAAAAAGAGCCTTAGTAGAACCTCTCAGCATACCTAGGTAGAATTAGCAGGTACCTAAAGGTGCTCCATGACAACATATCAGTTTGTGAATAGTGTTTAATTTGCCATTTCTTTTTTTAATAGAATATTAAAACTAGTGACATACTGGAGGATTATTCTTATCTGAGTACCAGGCAAATTTTCATGGATAGCTGCCAGTGACATCTTAACCGTATAACCTATGTTTTACCCACTTCCAAGACATCTTCTAAGCCACAGTATGTTCAGCGCTATAGCCCCATTGCTTCTTCTCTGTTTAATGAAAATGGGGCATTTCCAAAATTTTGAATTAGATGATGTGTTACAGACAGAACTGCATTGTGGTAATGCGCCTACCAGGCATTACCACTTTAAAGAGAAAAAGTCCTAAGGATAGGGTAAAGTCGACATTTACAAAACAAAAGTTAATGTACCTGTTTAAATCGTTGAAGTGCAAGGAGCACTTTCGCGATCACTTTAACTTTGTCTTTGGCAGGTTCAAGCAGCGGGGTGACGGCTAAGAGTCGGACGCACCTCCAGGTCAAGCCTACTGGAGGACGCTGCATGTACCCTGTCATAAAAGCAAGCGTCTCTTTAGCCCTGCCTTTAGCAAAGGAAAAGGTGCTAAGTGTTTAGTTTAGTTAGTGCATGCATTAACATAGGGATCCTCAAGAATATCAGCTTTCCCGAGGAGAGCGCGTCGGGATGCACACAAGACTGTGCATGTGCAACCGCTAGCCCTATTTAATAAATGCTTTGCAAGAAGAGGACCAGTACAGAAGGCACCTGTGTCAGTCGCAATTGGTGAAAGGGAGCAAAGTGTCACAGGAAAATGTATTCCTCGACTATAAGAGGCACTTCCTGCCTTTTGGGATTTGTCTTTAGACTCAGTGGTGTGTGTAGCAAATTTGTTTAGTATACTAAACAGCAACTTGTACCTATATTTGTAAATATTTTTTCATAGATATCTATTAGTCCTAGTATATTATTGGTGGAGGTATCTTATAGTTTGGGCTTGTGGTGCACTTTTTGTTTTTCTTGTATATACACTCTTTTTTTGTTCCTTGTAAATATTTTTTGTGGATTCTTTGGTTTTCATTTTGTGTAGTTTCTTCCTGCTTTTTTTCTATAGGAAGACTACAATTTTATGTATATACATTCTTATCTTTATTTTTCATTTTGGGACTGGAAAATTTACTGTATATAATTTTGCTCACCATTTATTTTTGCGTGTAGGTGCACCTGTAAATAAAATCCTTTTTTGTTTTGGAAATAATATCTTTTGTGTCTGTGTTTCCATGTCTGACTTCTTACAAGTCTGATCCAAGTCAATCCCAAACTACAAGATCCCCACTGAGTAGTCTGGTGCCAACCTTGCCATTACATGGGGGGTCACATGCATGGATTTATAAAGCTCTATGATGTTTTACAATGTCATGTGAGATGGGTTGATCAGTTAACCTAGAAAAGCAAAATGGAGATTCCACCTAATATAAAGGACTAAGAACCCTACCCACAATGATCTTAAGAGTTTTTGGTTTTCTCTCCTCCATTGCCAAATGGCCGTATCTGAATTTTTATTTTTAGGACTTCATATTGGCATTATTTTGTTATCGGTATCCATTATTGTGATTATTTACAAATGGAAATATTGCTAGTTTTAGTACTACTGTTATTGTATTATTGTTTCAGATTTGTATATGTTGTAGAACATTGGCTTCCACACTCACTCATGGGGACCGACTGTGGATGCAGGTTTTTATTCCAACCAACTTATGTTTTTAATTGGACTCCAAGCCTATTTTAGTATGTTATTATTTCCCAGTTTCTGTGTTTTGGGGTTAATGTAGAAATTACAAAACCTTGATTGTTACATTTTTATTAAATGTACTAAACAGTATTATGTAGATAATGTAGATTTTTTATTTTTTACTGTTTTAACAGTATTTTCATCCTGATTATCCTGAAAGAAGTGGTGAGGCGGCCTTCTGCTGCTATGCACCTAAAATCTGGAATAGCCTGCCAATAGGAATTCGCCAGGCTGATACAGTGGAGCACTTTAAAACACTGCTGAAAACATATTACTTTAACATGGCCTTCTCCTAACTTTACTTTAACTTAATTTAACTTAATCCTTATACTCTGTATGTTCAATTTCCTCATAATAATTACTCATGGTGGCTCTAAAATCCGTACTGACCCTTACTCTCTCTTCTGTTTCTTTTTCCGGTTTCCTTGTGGTGGTGGCCTGTGCCACCTCCACCTACTCAGAGCTTCATGATACTCCAACAATGATGGATGGATTAAAAGGCAGAAGTCTACATGACCATCATCATCAAGCCCTTCCGTGAGAACCCTAAATCCAAAGTGGACTGTTTCATTTATGTTAGGTAGAATGCCCAGAGGGGACTGGGTGGTCTCATGGTCTGGAATTCCTACAGATTTTATTTTTTTCTCCAGCCCTCTGGAGTTTTTTTTGTTTTTTTCTGTCCCCCCTGGCCATTGGACCTTACTCTTATTCGATGTTAATTAATGTTGATTTATTTTGTTTTCTTATTGTGTCTTTTATTTTTCTATTCTTTATTATGAAAGCACTTTGAGCTACTGTTTGTATGAAAATGTGCTATATAAATAAATGTTGTTGTTGTTGTTATTATCATTTTGCTTTTCCAGATTCTCTGGTTTGCGGTGGGCTGGCGCCCGGCTCAGGGTTTGTTTCCTGCCTTGTGCCCTGTGTTGGCTGGGACTGGCTCCAGCAGACCCCCGTGACACTGTAGTTAGGATATGGCGGGTTGGATAATGGATGGATAGATAGATGCTCTGGTTATTCAATCCATCATTTACAGGTGTGATGTGGAAGTAGTTGCAGCCTTTCATCTTTCAGTGTTGTTTGCTCTGCTTGTTTTTAAATCTTATTATTAGGATACAATGAAGGGAACAGATGACATGGAAAAGGGGCAAAATAATAGGAAAAAACAGAGTTAAGAATTTAAAGCTATAGCAAAATATTTCTAAATGTTTAATAAATTAAAAAATCATAGGTTCCTGTGTTTTTCTAAATGCAGAAAACAAGAAGAGAAATAAGACCAGGTAAATAAATAAGATCAGTTATTATTAATGATTGTAAAACTGGTTGGAACAAAAACCTGCAACTGCAGTGGGTCCCCAGTACAGATATTGAAAAAGAAGAATAGATCTGTTGAAAAATAAATTGAATAGAAAATTGTATAATAGGTTGGACTACATTTAATGTAAAATCCTATATTTGTTATAAAGTTAATTTAGTAATTTTTGTGAAATAAATTATAGTAATACTAGTCAGCCAATTGCTTTCATCATTAATGGCCATCCATTACACAAGCCTGTTTCCAGCAGGCTTAGATCATGAATCTGCAACAGAGACTGCAGTGGCGGGTTGCACCTTATATTTGTCATCTTTATTTTAAAGGACACTAAGGGTTCACACCTTCTCTGCCCAAAACTCTCCAAATAGCACCAGGACAGTTAATTAGTGTCCATAGAAAGGACTTACTTGATTCAGAGAAGAGACTGCAGGCAAGATTTGTGAAAATGGTCTTTGAGCTTCCTAAGGGAAAAACACTTCATCTGAGGCAATAATGTGATCAATAAAGCAAGACAGTATCACAGTAGGATGTGACAGCTCTTGGCATGGCTGGTGCTAAGTACAGAATACTAGTAGCATGAATGAACAAGAATGGCATAATTAGACTGAATGTTTTGTAAAGTGACATTGCTGTGCAAAGGTTCATTTTGAAAGGTGCCAGGTAAATAAGGGTGCATCAAATGGAAACCTCTTTATTTCACATTTCATCTCTGAAAGAGAATGTGCTTCTATCTTGTTTCACTCTCCACTGATTTCTTTTGTTTTAGTTTCACCTTCATTTTCTAGAGGCTATAAACAGTCAAAAGCCTTCTATTCTAAGTGAAGCTGTACATCAATGGCAGGTCAGATCCTACAGATGCATTTACTGACCCAGGTAAAGTAAAACTACCCAGTGGACATGAACTTTTGTTCATTACATTCTTTTATGAGGTGATGTGTGCTTCCTCCAGACTTTTAGAAATGTTTTTACTGGTGACCATTCTTTTCATTCTTGTATAAACTTCCCTATTTGATCACATTTAGTGCCTGAAAGCTCATCTTTCATCTGTTGCATTTCAATTAACTATATCTATATAAATCCATTTTCCAAAACTTTTTCCCAAATCAAGAGTTGTTCTGAGCCCTAATTGATTCCAACAGTATTGGGTTCAAGGCAACAAACAACCCATGACATGGTGCCAGTGCAGCAGTGTAATCAGAATATAAGTTTAATGTCACTGTGCTCTGTAGAAAAATTATTTTATAAATCCACTCACATGTACAGGCCAGGCCAAAGTTAGCACACATGGGCTTTCAGCATTTAGAATTGCTGGGTCAAGCATAGGACAAGATAGACAAAGACAGCTGGAGGAATGTATAGTTAGCCTAAAGACAGGTGTATAATATTTTGTCCTCTGTTAAAAGTCAGCACAAAATCTTCTTTCCTTGTTTGGAAATGGACTATTTGCCGACGTGGAGGCCTGCACTCGGAGGAACCAGTATAAAAGGCTTGGAAAGCAGCCAAATGCTTTGAAGCAGATGGACGGAAGGGTGATAACGTCATCTGTCCTAAAAATCCTTTCAGTACAGCGACGAAAATAACAAACTATACATAAAGAGTTGTCATGGCTTCCTCGTCTGTAATGCCGCGTAAATCATCATTAAAGAAAGCTGAGTTATTTTCTCTTATGTGATTTTTACCGCTGTATCACTATGGGAGGGATATTGCCTTTTTTACATTATATCTATATAGTTGCAGGTTACTTAAAATGCCGCAATTAGAAAAGAACTTATTTCAACTAGGGAGCTATCGCCCCCTACAGGAACAAGCAGCTAAGGCAAAAGCATTCACACACCCACACCCAAATTCATACCAAGCCAGTTAAATTCACCAAATGGTCTAGCATCTTTGTCTTTGGTAACAAGACTGGAATACCTGGAGAAAAAAAGCCTCTTGCAGACACAGGGAGAACATGGACTTTCCATATAAATACCAATTAATCCAGGATTCAAACCCAGTCTTTCAGAGCTGTGATTCAGCAGCACTAGGCACTGCAGCACCATCATCTCCCAGCTGTAGTATGTTTTCTAATTTTAATTTCCAGTATTGATCCTGATTCTACTACATTACCATCTCATGCTGTCAACTACCTCCCATGCCATGTAGTATCAGGTCACGTTTTTTTAGATCAGATTAGTTGAGGGCAATGGAAATGCAATCAATCAATTCTATTTTATATCAGTTCCATTTTAAAACCTGTTTTGACCATTTAAATGTAATTTGGATGCCACAGGTTTGACCTGAAGAAATGATGATATCAAATGTTTCTCCAGGCATACTAACCAGGGAGACTACATACAGAGTTCAGCTGGACTGTCTATAGCTCACAGTGAACTCCAGTGTGAAGTGTCTTTGGAAAACTAGATGACTACTGTAGACTGAGGTAACAATCATATTAGGAATTTGTGCCTTAATCTTTACTGTTTACTACAACATTAACATGGTAGCAAGTTAATCAATCCAGTAGTGAGACTGTTTCAGCTCTTAGTTAAACCCTTCCTAGCCCTAAACTCATGAGGGAGAAGCTCTGTCATTTAAGTTTCACTCTTGTCTCTTCTAGTTGCTTTCTAATCTTTCTTCTGTTTGTTCTCATTTTCTTCCCACCTTGGATATGTGCAAAATGCTAACATTTTTAAAGCATTACTGGGACATATTAATTGGAATTTGGGGACTTGAGCTAAAGGGCATGAAGGGAATGATATTCAGGAATGTTATTTAATATGTTTAAATATGTGTTATAATCAGGTTTCCTTAAACATTTTTGTTGGTTGTTTTTTATGTGTTTTGCATCCCTTTTAGGGTTTTTCATATCGCAGAATTTGATTTTGATCTTTTTGTTTCTGTTTTGAAAGTTATTTATTTTCACACCTTATTATTATGCCATTTTGTTGACTGATTGTTTACAGCTGCTAAAATGTTGTTATGCGGGGATGACTGGAAGTATGCAATGTGTGACATCACCATTACAGCAGTAAAAAAAAATCAGCATTGTAGCTGCTGGTGAGTAAGGTAGGATCAAGCACGGGTCAAATGTGTGCCGAAAGAAACCTCTTCATTTTAAAAACTTTAGTGAAAATTCAAAGCAAACAGTCCACAGAAGAATAAAGAAAAAAAGTTGTTACTCATCTATACTAATAAAAGGCAAAGCCCTCACTCACTGACTCATCACTAATTCTCCAACTTCCCGTGTAGGTAGAAGGCTGAAATTTGGCAGGCTCAATCCTTACAGCTTACTTACAAAAGTTGGGCTGGTTTCATTTTGAAATTCTACGCGTAATGGTCATAACTGGAAGCTATTTTTCTGCATATGCTGTAATGGAGTTGAGGTCGAAAGCCGTAGGGGGCGGAGTTTCGTGTGACATCATCACACCTCCCATGTAATCACGTGAACTGACTGTCAACGCACTACGTAGAAAACCAGGAAGAGCTCCAAAACGCGCTGAAGAAAACATGCATTATATAATTGAGAAGGCAGTGAAACAATAAGAAGCGAGCGAGTGACATACAGTATACCCATATTCATGAGTGCTGCTACTTCGGAAACAAAGCACGGTGTAAACCTGAAGTTTAAATTAAGTTCATAGACACGCTGCCGCTGGCGTTTGACATGCCCACGAGTAATGCGGGATACAAGTTTAATGAGAAGACGCAGGATATAAACGAGAGTTTTGATCACTTTGTAACTAAGTTAAAATTGCAGGTGAACGGCTGTATTTATGCAAATTCCGAGAGACTGTGTTTGTGGGGGATTGACAGTTAAGGCGGGTGGGGAAGTCACGTCATCATCTCCCCTCCCATTCACCTCATTTCGCTCTGAGCTGAGCTCCGCAGCCAACGCAGTCTTACAGAAGTGACTTTGTGACGCTGCTACCAAATACTCACAAAAAAATCCACAAGTTAATACACACGCTGTCTCTAGAGTTTCTCCACACTGAATCCTCCAGGCACTACTTACAAAAGGTTACATTGACAATCGCACAGCTGAGAAGCTTCGATGCATGTGCTCCATAACGCATTAAAAAAATAATGCATTTAATCACAGTTTCAATTCCAACCAAAGGGGAACTTCTGTCAATGCATGATTTGCACAGAGACACAGGAGGTCGTAGAAACAAGAAGGATTTTTATTCAAACACTGCAACACATGCGCTTAAACGTGCTCCATGACAAGTCAGAGATGACAGTTCCGCTAGGAGCAGAGAGAGAGAGAGATAAAAGCAAGCAAACAATCAACTTTCAACTGACAGGCGCTGCACAAGGCTTTTAAGTTAGCGGAGTATAGCGCGAGATTTGCATTACGCGTTATAGCGCAAGTGAGAAAGTAATAGTGATGTGTCGTTCGCGAACGAGCCGGCTCTAAGTGCAGATGCTTTCAAGTGAACGAGAGGAGCCGATGTCCGTCGAGCAGAGCCGAAGCTTCGGCCGCTCCACATCGGACTAGGATCATACCATTATGTGAAAGAAGGAAGGGGGGCAGACGCTCCGAAGACAGCGAGTGTTGGTACAGGCCAGGTACACAGAGCAACACTGTCGCTGCGACAGACGAGGAGCCAGATTTAAATGCAAGCGCATCGTGAAGAAAAAAAGAAGAGTAAAGAAATGAGTGAAAGCCGAAAAAGCAGCAGCATCTGGCTGCATTTCAGTGATATTGGAGACTGCAAAGCAAAGTGCAGAATATGAAAATATCCGTTAGAGCAGGGTCAACAACAAACCTGCACAGACATATAAGATCCACCCACCCATCCGTGCAACTGGAAGAGACCGTGCCCAACCAAAGGGGAACTTCTGTCAATGCATGATTTCATGGTACACCGATTACATTGATCAGCGCTTCCCAAAACCTCAGTATATAAAGACGGCGTTGGAATATTTCGGAATATATAATGTAAGCGCTGGAATATATAAAGTCAAATCTTAAATATATAAAGTCAGCGTCGGAATATATTGTCACGCTTGGGTCACAGATTTGCACAGGGACACAGGAGGTCGTAGAAACGAAGGATTTTTATTCAAACACTGCAACACATGCGTTTAAACGTGCTCCATGACAAGTCAGAGATGACAGTTCCGCTAGGAGCAGAGAGAGAGAGATAAAAGCAAGCAATCAATTTTCAACTGACAGGCGCCGCACAAGGCTTTTAAGTTAGCGGAGTATCGCGCGAGGTTTGCATTACGCGTTATAGCGCAAGTCAGAAAGTAAAGAGCAATGTGAGGGTAGTCTGTGTTTCAGGGGTTCTGGTTTGCCGAGGGGCGTCTGTATCTTCTTGGGGTGCGATCAGCCCACCAGCTCACACCCTCCCCCTCAGCTTTATTCACATTCCCGTGAATCAAGCGACTCTCTGTACCAGGTTCATTTAGTCGTGATAATACGTCTGCGTTGACGTGTTCAGAACCTGGTCGATGTTTTACTGTGAAACGGTAAGGTTGTAAGCCCAGAAACCATCTCATGAGGCGAGTTTGTATCTTTCTGTCGGTATAACCATTGAAGTGGACCATGATCAGTTACCAAAGTGAAGTTTCATCCCCACAAGTAATAGCGAAGCCCTCCACCTCACAATATAAAGTAAGTGCTGGAATATATAAACACAAAACTTCAATATATAAAGTCATCGTCGGAATATACAAAGTCAGTGCTGGAATATCCATCCATTTCCCAACCTGTTGAATCCGATCACAGGGTCACGGGATCTGCTGGAGCCAATCCCAGCCAACACTGGGCACAAGGCAGGAACCAATCCTGGGCAGGGCACATGCATCATTTTCAAAACATTAACCGAACAGTGTTTTTTTAATTTATTTTTCTGAATACGTTTTTGTTAACTTACTTCAGTTCAGAGTCGTTTCAATCAATATATTTTGACTTTTACTTTATATAATCAGGAATGACTTTATAAATTCCGACGCTGACTTTATATATTCAGGTTTTCACTTTATATATTATATTCCAGCAATGACTTTATATATTCAACTTTTGACTTTATATATTCAGAAACAAGTTTGGCTTTATATATACTGACACTGACTTTATATATTCAAGTTTTGACTTTATATATTCGGCAATGACTGTATATATTCAAGTTTTCACTTTATATATTCTGACGCCGACTTTATATATTCAGAAAATCAATATATTTGCCTGTTTCGCACCCCATAGTATATGTGTGTGTGTATATATGTACACATGTATGTATATATATGCCAGCAACGCTCATGACAATGACAAAACAATTTCGTTGTCAATCATGTTACGTTATTATTAAAATGTTTCCTTTTCTTTTACTTCTCGCTGCCAAGCGGTATTTTGCTATATATATATATATATATATATATATATATATATATATATAGATAGATAGATAGATAGATAGATAGATAGATAGATAGATAGATAGATAGATATGACAACAACACTCATATCAATGACAAAACAATTACATTAACAATCATGTTACGTTATTTTAAAAATTTTTCCTTTTCTTTTTCATAACTTCTTTTACACACTACTTCTCGCTGCGAAGCGCTGGTATTCTGCTAGTGTAGAATAAAAGGCAAAAAATATTGGGAAAAAATTCTCTTTTCTTGTCAAGCTTCAGGCATTTCTATACTTAAAGATGTTTTACTTCACCTTCAGTACACTCTAAATGTACGGCACTGCACATTCAATAGAGCTAGTTGCGTTACATACTATTGGGCACGTTTATGGCATGATTTAAAACCGTGTACCCTCCATGCCTTACACTCGGCAAGGCAGGTCACTAACTGAGACTATTCTATAGTCAGAGGGACAAGAAATAGTTAGAATATACCAATTCAATTCAGCTTGTGGGGTAATAAGAATCTCCTATACACTATGCACTAATATATAAGAAAACATTAAATATAACTTAAATAACTAGCAAATGGCTCTTGCCAGTATCATACACTTCCTGATTGCAAAAGTGGATAAAAAAAACTTCTTCTGAAATCATTTGAGAATTAACACTCTTATTTTCAAACTTTTCCCTTTTGACTCATGACTGTGATTTGATTTAGTATTGCAACTTTCGTATTGACATTTGGATTTATTGATTTCCTTTTAGAGAATGTTGTCCCTTTTATTTACTATGTAAGATCTTTTTCATTTTATGAATAAACATTGATTATAAAACAAAAGTGTTATGAAAGTATTACAATATAATACAATACAATTTATTTTTTCTATAGCCAAAAATCACACAAGAAGTGCCACAATGGCCTTTAACAGGCCCTGCCTCTTGGCAGCCCCCCAGCCTTGACTCTCTAAGAAGACAAGGAAAAACTCCCAAAAAACCCTTGTAATACACCTACTGTATACCTGCACAAGTCATCAAAGTCGCTTATTCCAATTCATGATTACAATGAGTCAAGGCCAGTCATGGCAGCAATGGTCATATGGTGGGAAACACATAACTGAAACAAACAATGGTTCAGCATATTTGATTAATTAAGGGTAACAGTAACAATTACCTGTCAGATTCTTTTGAACAGTTCACCATAAAATTTACTTTTTTTATTTTGTTTGTGTTTTACTGTTGTTATATAACAGGTGGGTTACTCTTCTAGCTAAACAAGACAATTCTAGTACATTTTTACATACAACTTTTATTTAATTCAGTATGTGTGCACTTTTATTGGCTAATAAATTTTTAATTTACATTTAAATATATTAATTCAGGGACGGTTGCGGTTGGCTGGCGCCCTGCCCAGGGTTTGTTTCCTGCCTTGCGCCCTGTGTTGGCTGGGATTGGCTCCAGCAGACCCCTGTGACCCTGTAGTTAGGATATTGCTGGTGAAATAATGGATGGATGGATTCAGGGAAGGCTAAGTTTCCCCTAATCTCTATTCCAAGCTGTTCATGATAACTATGAACACTGCTAGTCCACAAGAAGATCACATTGTCTAAACAAACATAATCCAGGTCCCATGCAGTAATCTCTCCCACACAACTAAATGGCAGTTCCTCAAGAATGAATCACCTACTCTGTAATTCATACAGAGCTGATTTTAACAAGAATTGTGTCCTTATAAGGAAGAAGTAATAATGTTTAATGCCATTTCACATGTTTAGTGTCCAGGATGATTTAAGTAACTGCAAAGAGAAGATGTTGTTAGTGAATTACCTGTGCCTAATTTATGTATTGCAACACGTTCTATTTAGTAGCAGCGAGTGAAAAAAAGACTCCTTCGTGGCTGTAACACAGACGATTCCGATCAGTTAACTACCCACAGCATCACAGTCGTAACTTGTTTATTGTCACTTCAGCCTCTGTTTCAGAGTCCCACTAACCATACTGCAGTTTTTGTCAATGATTTTTCCACAAGATTTCATGAATAGGGATCAACTGAACATCAGGTAAGCTAGTTTATGTTTTCAATGGTACTGACAGGAAACTAGTAGTATGGGGTTATTACAAAGAAAACCAGCAGAATAGGTATGGTCAAAGTAAGTAAGGGGTCAAAACAGTAAGGTATACCATGCAGAGTCAAGGTCAGAATGAGAATCAAAACTCAAAGTCACAAAATCACAGGCAAGAGTTGAAATAAAAAAAGAAACTAAGTAGAGAGAATAATTATTTCAACATTGAATGACAAAAGGTTTTTATGGAATTTGTAATTTGGGTTGGGAAAAGATCTTATGAACGACATTTTAAACCCATTGTGTCTTTAACTTCTGAAGGAGCAAATATAACAACACAGGAGCTGTCCTAATGATAAGAAAACAAAATAACGGATTCGCAAATAACCAAGATGGCAGCAAAAACAGTACAAAATAAACTACAAAAATTCATAACAACAAAAGAAGATTCAGAATCTAGTGTAATAGAATGAGTGCTTAAATTCATACATTAAGGCAAAAAAACTCATTCGTAAAATCAGTTCAATAAAATGAAGTTTCTCATGGTGCCAGTGAGTGTTACTCTATACACTAATATGGATGGCATGCAGAGACTGTCATCCTGGCTGGGACTGAACAGGCTGAACAGGGAATTTTACCTGGCTGGGAGCCAAGTATAATGGAAGGACCAGGAAGACAATTTATTTGGGACATTTTCTTCCCCAATATGTCAGTGGCAGCCTCCTTGGATTAGGATTGCCTGCAGGACATGGAGGAACCTGTAGTCTTTTTCCCTCTTGGGTTCTGTGAGGGCCACCAGGGAAACTGAATGGATTAACAATCTCTATTTTTATGTGACTTGTGATCCAAGATAAATCGGACCACTCTTTCTTCATCCAGGTAAGCTGGACTCAGGTGGAAAGAGGACAGAAAGAATAAAAGAATAAAATAATTGTATTGTGTTTAGTTTATGTCACTCTGGAAGCCTTTGTATAAAGTAATTTGTGAAAATAAACTTTTTATTCATATTGGGACTTGTATCTGTGAGGTTGTAACTTGGGTGTGGGATGCTGGGGGTCACAACATGTAACAATAATACTAACAGCTACTACTACCTCTACTTCTTACATCCCCAGGCAATCTTTATAAATAACAACTTGAACTTAAATAACTGCATTAGTTCAATGAAGGTAAAAAAAGAGCAACACACATACATAACAAACAATTAATAAAACTCTTTTTAAATAATTTTCCAACATTCTTAGGATAAATAAATTTGTGAAATATTAGGGAAATGTTTCTTAATGGATTCTTTCTGGCACTGCGCAAAACAAAATATATAGAGTCTTGTTGCTAAGAATGAAAAAAAGGGAAAAATGATTGAGAATAGGGGATAACATGGAGAGGAAACCTTAACCAAAGCCAAAGTCAAAGCCAGAAATCTGTCCTATAGTTTGCCAGTGACAGAATGCTAATCAAAGAATTGTAGAAAGAAGACAAAGCAAAGAATCAGGAATCAGGGAATTTAAATGACAATATCTAAACATACATGCACAAAGATTGTCTTTTTTTGGAGATATCCTCAAACTCTAATAATAACATGTCTGATGAGATTTTTTTTATATATTTGCGTCAATTACATTAATTGCACGATTTCCAAACACATGCTCAATAGCAACTAGCATCGTATTCTATCAATGCCAATACATTGTGACAACTGTAAAAAATAAAATGATTGCAGAAACATTACAATTATTTCATTAATAACTGAAAATAACAATATTAACAAAAAAGCACAAAATGTGATGTAGCATTTCAGAAAATACAAAATGAGAACAACTATGAACAACAAGAATTTGAAATAAGTACTCAGAAATTTTTTAAAATGCAAAATCATAACACTATTATCATACATGTAGTTGCAGTTGTATTGTGTTATATTACAGCCAGGGTTTGTTCACTAGCTTAAGTGTATTTTCCTTTTTATTGCTGTTTTTGTTATTTTTGACTTATTTTTTATTGTCTTTATGTAATTTCTGTTAAATACACAATGCATAAATTCAAATTAATAAATAGTTTTAAGTATGCATATGATCCTTATACTCCATGGGTGAAACCTCAAGAGTCTAGGCCACCATGATGTCAGCTCTGAAGGAGCTTTATCTTCTCATGGAGGGGATGGATTCCATCGGAGCATCGTTGAGTGTTTCCAGAGTTTGGAATTGTTAGTATTGCCTTCTTTTGATCTTCTGGGTTTGCGGACTTTTTGTTCATGTTTTAGATTTTTAAACGTAAAATGGATTTTACATTGGGGCTTGTTTGTTCTTGGTTGCCTTTCTAGGCACACATTTTTTGCTTCTTTTCCATTTTTGTTTCTTTTATGAAGTTCAAATAAATTCCTGTTCTGTTATAAGTTATGCTTGTTGGAGTTGACTTATCAAGTTGGAGGTTGATAGTAATATTCTCGCTTGAATGTCATTTTACTGAATGTTCTGAATATAAAGTATATTTTGAACTTTTAAAAAGATAGGTCCCATTTTGGCCATGTGTATGCCAACACCTGTTTGTGGTAGCTGGGAGCTTGCTGCCTTGTGTAAGGACAACTCTAGGTAGGCTGGTAAAGATCCTGACCTGTTTGAAAGCCTTACTCCCTCTTCGCCATGTTTCTCTCACCCCATTATTAACATACTGAGGATCATATATGGGAGAGGGGGCTTTACTCTTCATCCTTGGGTCACTTCTAGTCAAGACCTAGAATCATT
The DNA here is from genome assembly GCF_016835505.1 of Polypterus senegalus. Classification (NCBI taxonomy): domain Eukaryota; kingdom Metazoa; phylum Chordata; class Cladistia; order Polypteriformes; family Polypteridae; genus Polypterus; species Polypterus senegalus. The sequence continues at coordinate 47,183,694 of NC_053162.1, read as the reverse complement.
CCTGTGATCTGGGAGGTCTTTGGTTGATCGAGGGACCCTTGCCTGGAACTCTAGTCTAGAACTCTCTTTTGCTGCTTCTGGTGTACCTTCAATCCAAGCCTTAATTTGTATATAGAGGGTTAGTCCTTCAAGGCAGCTTTCCATTTAAGAAGAAAATATAACACTCTTCCAACCTGTTCTTGGTTTCATTTGGTCCTGGAAGGAAGCCTGCCGTCTATCTTCCTAAGGGAGCATTACACATTTCTATCCAGGTCACTACTCTCTCTGTCTTTCTTTCACTCTCTCTATCCCTTGGAAACTGTCTGCAGGGCTCTCTCCTTTTCTGTACCATCTGGGCACCGCCTCATAAGGTCAATACTTAGCATAAGTAAATGAAGAATGAATGACTAAAAGAGAAATACACATATTGCTAAACATTATGCTGTGGATTACTCCTGCATCCATACTTTGAGCACAGCCATTGTAAAAAATTGAGTTAAGGAGAGAATTTCAGCCAAAGCAGGAATTATTTCATTTTAATGAAAACTTGGAGACAATGCAACACCTCAGGAGAGAATTCTACTGCTACTATTCTTGGATTTTAAAAGAAATCGATGTTCTACCAGACAGATCCATCCTCCCCATTAAAATAAAGTAGAAAAATGATTTCTTGAATTGATCAGAAATGAGAATTTGGCTTATTGGGAAGCAGACTGTCAAAGTCAATTAAATAAAAAAAAACCTCCTGAAGTAATGACAGGAGTAGAACACAGCACCCTGCAGGTAAATTCTTTAAAACCTCTAGTTTATTCAAATAAGCGGTATCAGCAAAAACAGCAAGGAATTCTGGGACATAAAACAAGATTCACAACTACAGAGTCAGTGAGGAGAGTCCATTTCTGTAAGAACTGGAGACATATTATTAGGACTAAATGCAAATAACTTAGTTAAACTAAAGTCTTATTATACAATTAACAGGGATCTTCTAATGTAACAATCAGTTGCCTGAAAAATGATTTGTTGAAACTGATACTAATAGGAAAATACAAACACAAAACCTACAGACAATAGTAAATGCCATTCCACAATGGCTCACAAATAACCAATTTAAGAAAAATACCCCCTGACATTCATCAAATTAGTTTAGATAACTCTTAAAGTCAAACTATGTATCCCATAGCCATTGGATCAGTATTTTTATACTTGATTCACCTGGGCTATTTGAACCAAATAATACCCTAGGAAATCAGACAAAATGATCTATTAATAAATTTTCATACAGTACATCCACCAAAGGACAGTGTTAAAAAATATTTAAACATTAACATTCTGAATACCAAATGCAGAAACAAAAATGAATATTAACAAATTTACAAATGTGTTCAAAGGGTTAAATCACATTGTATGTAAGTAATAAATAATGTCATAATAACAATAAAAATATAAAGAAATATTAATAAAAACTATTTATGTGATCCAGACAATACACACAATTTAGTATTAAAAGGATTGTGTGGTCAGATCACCCACTGAACCAATAACAATTCAAATGCCTTTCAAAAGTATAACATACCATTTATTCTGTCATCAAAACATTTGCTTCTGTACCCGTGTCATGTTTGGCAGAAACTCTAGTAAGAAGAAAATGGTAAACAATTATTTTAAAAAAACTCACCACACAGCTCCTTAGTGTCAACATTACTGGAGAATCACCACAGGAGGCAAGCAAAGAGAAAGAAAGATCAGAAAAGACAGTGTTAATTAATCATACAGTGAAAAACAATAATAATGTAGAAGAAAAAGAACTGGTAAAATGGTGAAAACAGTTAATTACATTATTTATTGCTTGTTGTGAGACTGACTAGCTGTACTGCCAGTTTAAATATATTTTTCTCAGGGTTTCTCTGTAGACCCCCAAGTTCACCAATGCATAATTATTTAAAAGAGAAACTTTGTTCCCTAGGGGGTCCTGCAGGAGTACTTTTAGTCATCCAAAAGGTTCACTTCATACACGAAGCTAGATGATTCTTATGACAAAGTGTTTATTTGCAATCAGAGTCGGTAAATTTGCTAGTTTGATTGGCAAGTGTCTGTCCTGTTGTCATTGAAATTAAAGCAGACAAAACAGCTCAAATAGTCTATTACTGTGGTTCCATTATGTGTGCCCAAAACATTTTATTCTCAAATAAATCAAGACCGTTCCGTTCAATTGTATGTAAAATCCAAATACCAAAAAACTTATTTTTCCAGGAAGCACAATTCTGAAAAAACAGATGACCATCAGTTCAAAAAGATTAATTCATGGCATCTGGTGACCTTTGCATTCAGACACCTGCATGTCTAATTATATTAACTGAGAGATACATACAGACTGCGGTGGGCTGGCACCCTGCCTGGGGTTTGTTTCCTGCCTTGTGCCCTGTGTTGGCTGGGAATGGCTCCAGCAGACCCCCGTGACGCTGTAGTTAGGATATAGTGGGTTGGATAATGGATGGATGGATGGATTGATACACACAGAGGTACTGATGGATGAAGGTTCCTTACAAAGCATAAGTATGTTCCATACTTTTATTGATGCTAAAACCAATGTCACATTATGTGCCCTCTAGTCATAAGGTATTTCTGACTTGCCGACTGGTGCTGCTGATCTTGTTTCCAGACCGAGGTTGCTGATCGTTTAATTGGACAATGACAGTTTTTACAATTGATAAGCACTGGACATGTCAAATTCAACAACTATGTGCCACCTTTCCAGCACAGTTGTGCTTGTCTGTGTTTCTCACAACCAAAAGCATGCTGCCTGAAGGAGCCAGTGCAGTGTGAGGGGTTAACAGGTACACATTCTTGGCTTTTAATTTTGTTTTTCTGTCATGATATGTAAAATATCAGACAGACAAGCTTCTCTTCTGTTTGTGAGGTCCTTATTCCTCATCGCTGCATTGTAGGCATTGTACTACCAGATGGGCGTTAATTGGTTATCAGCTGTCATGAGCGCAGAGCCAGTCCCTACAACTAAAGACAAAATCAAAAGGGTTTATATTTTTTAAATTATTTTTTGAGTTGTTTTATTATTGCCTCCTGCTCCCAAATTATTGTTGTTATTCCAGAAGTTAGAACATAATGTCCATTTGTAGTTAGCAGACTTATTTGGACATAATCATCACAGTGGTTAGCAAGTTGTCTTTATGTCACAGTGTATAAGTTTCAAAATTTATCAGCATTTTAAAAGAAGGATCACTGTATCTTGGAATATGTGCAGTTATAGCTTTCCTCAATGCAAAAAAAACACAAAACCAGCAGCTTGTACAAATTAATGGCTATTATTTGCTGATCACATTGAATATTTAAAAAAATACAAAACCAGCAGGATGAACACAAGAAGAAATATGAAAGTTCAAGTGGAAAGTATGACACATTTTCCTTCTCTGAAGGACAATACTTTAGTTTTAGTTTGTTGGTCCCTTTGGGGCTTTTTGGGGTTTTGGGACACATAACAAGTGCCCCTATTAATGATGTGTCCTAATATATAAATATGAGAGTGTGTTTGTGTGTGTGCTTATCCAATATGCAAATCCATATGGTTGAGTGAAGTAAATTAAAATTATTGTTCTGTCTCCACCATATTTTGCACAGATTCCCAAATTCTAGAAGGTATGTTTCATGCCAAAATGTAGTTGATACCCCCAACCCAAGGCACTTATATTGGTCATAAAAGTGGTGTGGCCAAAGCCTATGATGACAGCTGCTGTCACTTTCAACATTGCCCTTCAGAAAGTAATTTTCTTTCATTTTATGCAGTGAGTAAATGCAATGCTATAGGTAAAGGTACCCTTCTCAAAGATGACCAATGAAAATAAGCAAGGCATTAGAGGAGAGATTTTCTTAAAAGAGAGAGAGTCCCAACACAAGTAACATTTACTCCTGTTCCCTGCTATCCCATTCTAGGTTATCCACTTTGACTTTATCTACTTCTTTTTAATACATGTGTATTTTGATGCATTACTTCTAGACAGTGTCTGAAGGGTCTTATTTAATGTAACCATATTTGTTAACCTATTTGAAAAACACCAAACAGAAAAATGTAAGTATCAAACTAAAAATAATATTTTGGTAATTTAAAACAATATACATATCTTAATAAACATTTGCTCTTATCTTGATAGAATTATGTAGCAAATAGACAAACACAGATGCACAGAGACTAATCAGACTTGGAGCTTCAAAGACTTGGGGTTTGGTGCAGCTGAGCACTCACAGGAGGGATCTCCGGCCTCCTTTGTGCTGAGCACGCCATGGTTTTCTGATCTGCTGTCCACATCAGAAACTCTCTGACCTTTTTAGCTTTATAGTGTTGCATAGTGTAATTAACACAACTTGTGCCCTACACACCTTTCACAGACTCTGTATAAACAGAGAGATTTACTGTGGCAGACATTTGGACTGTAGAACAACCACATTCTTCAGCTTCTTTAAATTTAGAAGAACGGAGTATACAGTACATTGACTGAACAGACACAAAAGCTTCAGGTTCACTTACCTTGTCAGGTGGCCTGGAGACATCTACAGAAGATAGACTTAGAGACAGTCTATTTCAGAAAAAACCTCTACCAATCTTTGATAATAACTAGGAAGTGCTGATATTTTAATCTTACTATGCTAATGGAAATCCTAATGGAAAATTAGTTGTGTGTGCACCACATTGGGTTATAACTTTGAAAAACACTCTTCTAAGTAGTATGGAAACAGATTATTGCCTAACAGATCACCCATTCTTCAGTTTTCAGAAGGGTGCAATGCAAGTGAGAAGCTAAGCAGAGTGCCTGAAGAAAAACCCAGGCATTATTGATTAATATAACAGAGAAAAGACCACATTAATGACTGAATTTAGACTGCATAGTACTGAGAGAAAACACAGTATATCTGGAGACAAATCCATCCCAGACATGAGGGAATATGCCCAATCCAAACAGGTACTGAGCAGGCAGAGACACTGGAACTGCGAGACACCAGCTCCCATGCTTCCTGGATTTCTTAAAGTCACTTCTAATAGGTTGGCAGGGCAATACCTTCATCAACACAGTTAGATTTTACCCTAACTAAATACTTTCATTTCTTCTTTATCTTCAATGTTTTTCATCTTTTCTTTCCTTTAGTCTCCAATTACAGTATGTAATTAAGTGTCCATTTCATTATTTATCTGAATAGGTTCGGCTCAATTCATCTTTGAAAATATGGTTTATTTTACAATGTAAGGTTCTAAACTGAAGAAGGAAATGAGTTCCTGGAGCCTATCAGAGTACGATACACCATTTAGGCCACGGGATGCGCCCAGTTACTCTTCACCACAGTGCTTTTTGTAAAGCTTTTAGAATACAATTGATAATAAATCTCCAAGTGCTGTCTAAATGTTATATTTCAGAGTGTGAAAATATGTTAGCAAATACCCAAACGCAATACATTTGAGGCTACCCATAAATTTATGCAAAGAAAAATACATAATAGGATTCTGTTTAACCATCAAAATGTAGGAGGATCTTTAATATAACATTTAAAAAAGACACATCTGTGTTTGAAAGGAGACTTGAAAGAAAACTGTCAAATTTGGCTCAAATGACTGAGCAGCTGCACCCTTCAGACTCCGACAAAAGCCCACTGATACAGCATATGATGCCAGGCATGTGCCTGTGGACTCTGACAGTGTGAAAAGACACCAAGCAGGCACATGGACTTGAAGTAGGGATCTGAAGAGGAAATTTTAATGTCATGCAGTGACTACTACATCAGCAGTAATGACACCCAGCAAAGTGCACAAAGCATGCAAGACTTGAATCACTTTAGATATAACCAAAGTAGTAAGGCAAAAAAGTTTGGTATCACTGGACTTCTGGAAACAATGTTTGATCAGGTGCAGAATTCCTCTTAGGAGTTAGGTGCCTGGAATGAGTTCTAATTCCATGGAAGTGCACAATCAAGCACAAACATTAGGCAAATTTAAATTCTTCATTTCAGCTAACACATGCATCTTCAGGGTGTGGAATGAAAATTGGAATATCCAGAGAAATATGGACATAGAAAAAATTTACACACTTCTCACTGATTGTGACATGGCTCACAGAGCTGTAAGCCAGTGTTGTGATGTGCAAAATCTGCAATTGTGTGTGTATATTTCCATTATATTTAGCTCAAGCCAAACAAGATGAACTTAAATACAAGATACTTGCATGGGCAGTTTAACATCTGTTTTCCTGAATTGTACCAGTATCAATCACAGTAACATCTACTTGAACTGAGCATGAATTCAGGAGATACCTCAAGATGTATTGATGATTTTATCATCTCTTAAGAGATGGGCACCAGGACTAAATTGCTTTACAGAAGACATGCAGATGCTTCAAGTTCTATCCGATTACTTTACAACCTGCAAACAGAAGGAGATTCTAGTTTACAGCTTGAGGCAGGAGATTCTTAATACATCAAAAACTTCACTCTTTGGGAAAATGGATGTACACAAACAGATTAAAGAGTCTGAGCAAATTCATCAATAATATTGACAGCCAGCCAATCAGGTGTATGTAACAATCACGTGTTGCAAAACCCAGGTGGAATTTTAAAATACATATGATGGACTAAACAACGTGACAACAGAGGACAAACGTCAGAAGATGGCGAGAGCGACAGAATAATGTCAGGAGAGGGCACCAGCAATGTGCAACTATTTTCATTTGATCATCAGCTAAAGCGTCTCATGAACAACTTTGATTGCTAGATCAATGCCGCCCAGGGACATTCACCTTCGACATCTTTTTTTCGTAAGCCTTTTTCTAAAGACTATATATATGTCCAAACTTTGCTATCCACATTTTCTTTTATGCATTTCTCTACTGGTATTATTGCTATTTATTAAATACCACATTTCTTTTAACTTTTTATACTTTGTCTTCATATCTAGAGTGATTGATGTAATAAGGTAAATTTCTTAGAGCACCTGTAGCAGTGAAGAAATGCCATATCATCCAAGCTGCAAGGTTTATCGAGCTCAGGATGTAGAGCTCTGTCCAATAATGAACAGGGTGTTAAAGTAAAACATTCACTGGTGGATAAATGGCCAATAGCCAGGGATGTTGAGCCTTTGTATGTCTGAATATATTCTTGGAGACGAAATTTTATATTTAGGTCTAGATATATCTAAGATATTGTACATTCTCCTGCCTATGATAAGTAAGTCTCTTGGAGTACTAGGGAAAGTGGACTGTGCATGTGTTATTCAAACCATACTTGTGTGGGTTAAAGTGCTAGGGAATAGCGTGCATGTTATGTGTATTTGTGTACGTCTTTCATACGGTACTTTTTTGATTAGGATCTGTGTGTATGCTGTGGACCACCATGGGGCGGACCACTGCCCAAACCTGACACAGACAGACTTGGGACACACATTTTTATTTTTTTCCTTTTTCCCCTTGGGAAACGATTTCCTTAGTTTCCCACAGGTACAGCACAGTCAGAGCACAAGTTAAAAGCACTAAACCAAAAACTGTCTTTTCCTTTACTCCTCTGGGTAAGCTTCGTCCTCTTCCACCTGTATCTGGCTCCCAGAGTAGTGGCTGCTGGCTCCTTCTATAAGGCAACCAGAAGTGCTCCAGGTGCTCATTGACCTAATTCTGCAGCACTTCCGGGTATGGCAGAAGTGTTTCAATTAAGGGCTCAGCAGCAGCTACATCACCCCCTGGTGGTGCCCATGGCAACCCAACATGGATGCACCAATGTCCAGCTCCCATGGAGTCCTGCGAGAGTCCAAGGCACTGCTGCAACCCAGGGGGCTGCCACCTAGCACTCCTAGGGGGGTTAATGCTCTGGATACGCTCCCTCCCTAGTCCTTTCAGTGTAGAGGCATACCTGCCATGCAACCCAGGCCATATGCCATAATGCGTATATCTATGTATATGTGTGTTAATCTTAAGGTGCACCCTCAGCCCCAAAGAAGGCACTCGAAATCTCAAGACAGGCAGCAGATTCAGGCTCAATTCAGATGACTTGAGTAATTCGCAAGTACAGCGATCTTGTATCTATTACAATTCTTACCACAAAATATCCCCTCTTCACTCAATTTCCCATCATCTGTTTTACAGAGTTTCTAATAATTATGACCTCGTTCAGCAACTTTTCTCATAACAATTACCAGGTGTTGCAGACATTCTCATAACAATATCCTGCCGGCATAGACTTTCTCATAACTCTTTACCCTTCACTATCTGTATCTTCATTAAAATCCCTTTGGCTCAAAGGACATATTGCCTCCTGGAGGTGAGCATCACCTAGTCACTCCTCCTTCATCCTGAGCTGTTAAAGATTGAGGGACTTTAGTTAATTAGTTCTCACCACTACTTTGGACTCAGTAGAACCCACCTGTGAAAACTGGAACGCTTAATTAATAATTCAATTAATGTTTACTTGTTGCATTAACATCTCTTAAGGCTGACGTAATAGACAGCTGTGCCAGTTAGGCGGCAGCATACAGCTTCACTGATAAGGGCTAAGCTGCAGACAGCTTGGCGTGGTGCCGCTTGACTACTTGAAGTAACAGTACAGGCCTTTAACAATTAATTTTTACATAATTTAAAACTGATTTATTTTCTGTAACTTTATTATTATTCTTAAAGAGACACAGACATATAAATATATTATAATAAAAAATATTATTATAATATATATTATAATAAAAAAATCTTAGGTTGAGATGTGATCTTCTCGGAAGTGAAACGAGCAGGGGACAAAAGCCTCTAGTGTGTGTATATACAGTATATATATATATATATATATATATATATATATATATATATATGCACTAATATGAAAGCTTGTCTATAGTGTTTAAGCCATAATTAAGCCTTGACTGCTCAGAGAAACTTGTTTAATCAATGTCAGGCAGAAGACCCAGCACCTGCATTCCTAAAACAAAAGCTCACCTCCTTTAAAGAACACAGAGTCCTTGATTCACAGAAATTTAAAACAAAGCAAGTAAAAGTGCAGGCAGTCCACTCTTCTATGTTAAAAATAATTGTGGCCTTTCTTAATTAACTCCTTCATGGTCTAAGACTAACTGTAACCCTTACTATTTTAACGTACACCAGGATATAATGCTTATTTTCATATATGCTCATGATTCTCTTTGAACATATGCAAATTGTCAACTTTAAGAACACTTTTATATAAGGGTGAGTAGAGAGAAATATCACAATAATACAGACAAAAACATTAACAGCTGTACATCCCAAGAAAAACACTATAAACAATAAATCTGAAGTGTTTGGTGAGCAATAACTACCAGTGTAAGTGGAATGTATGGCCCTAATATAAAGAATCAAGAATAACACTTGACCTGGGAATGAAGGAAGAAGACAGCACAGACACCACTTTTGTCTACTTCTGTTATCATATCTCAGTGTATATATATCATCCATCTATTCATCAATCATGAATTGACCTATTTATCTTTAGGTTCACAAAGGAACTATTCCAGTGTAGTATTGGATTGGTACTAGAATTTTGACTTAGTTATTAATATCAGCTTTCAGATGCCATTACCAGTACCAAAGCAAATAATGGATAACTCCTCATCCACCACCTCTCCTATCTCATAGCTGCTTTGTTTTCCCAGTCCACAAACATGCATACCTCCCTGTTTTCCCTCTTGGAGTTTTTTAAATAAATGTGTAAGTTCAAAGAGGCTTCAATTTGAGCTAGATGTAATTTGAAGAATCAAGCAGCAGGATGGGGATTACCCTTGGAGCTCCTCAAACTCTGAAGGTTCTTGAACACTGCCATTTACTTTCAGTACTTGTGTTAACAAAATGCTGCACTGTAACATTTAAAAAATTGGGGTTTTCTGTACTTTTTCAATACTGGTATACCATTCTACTCTATTACAGTAACACCAAATGCAATGCAAGAACTGGCAATGACCCAGAGTCACTATTCAGAAACAAAAATAACAATGTCATATTACTATTATTGTATACTGTACTTGTCAGACCACATTACCCAAGGCAGCTTACAATATTAGGGTACAACACAATTGTTTACATACATTTTTCAAAATTGGCAAATAGGCAGCTGCCAAACCTGTAAGTGTTTCTTAAAGGCATTGAATAATTTCATGCAGTGACACAGTTTCCATTAAATATTGAATAAATTACTCAAATATATCAATTAAAATAAATAAATAAATAAAATTCATTTAAGATGGAAGCCAGGGAGCACATCTTCACACAAAGGGTCAAGAGAATGTGGAGCAAACTACCAAGTCATGTAATTGAAGCACAAAACTGGGGAACTTTTACAAACTACCTGGGTGAGATATTGAGACAGCTTAGCTATTAGCTAATCAGTTTACCTGAATGGACTCCTCTTATTTGTCAAACTCCTTACATTTGTAGGAATATTTATGGCCTTTTCTCCAAACTGAAAATGCTCCTTCTTGTGCTAAAGCTGTTCAGCACTTTTAGTGTCATAGCATAAGCTTGTCCAGTGTTTTCATGTGAATTGAAACAATTATAATTGGGATCTCTCTGCTTGGGTGGTAGCCCCCACACATGTCATCCCCACTGGCCTTCCAGGATGTGATCTCAGAAAATGGGAAGCTAGTCAATCCAACTGAGGGCTAACTTTGCTCAAGTGACTAATTGGGCTTGGGTGAGGTTGTCTCTTCTTTGTAGTGACTCATTCCATTTGAGTTCTGATATAGTTACACCTTGTACAATATCAACTTCTGTAATGAGGTACTTCGCTTGCCACCACTCTTTGGCAAATTTAGGTCACATTACCAATGTAACTGGTTGCTTGGGCTCCCAACACGGCTCATCTTCATGGACACAAACTCAAGTTTGCATCCCATGAGGAATGCAGAAAGCAACTGTCTAAATTAGTAGAGCTAAAGAAGAACATCCTAGGCGCAAGTGACTAATTGGGATTCTGACTACAAGGTTGTTTCTTTCCAGTTATTTGCTCCATTATTCCTCCTCTATGCAAAATCAGAAGCAATCAAGGCAAGCTAAGAAGACCTTAGCTGGGTCTAACCTAGCAGATTAAGCTTTACCATGTTCATGAGACTGCATATCCAGAAGTCTTCTTTGTAAATATTGCACAGCAATTCCCAAAATCTGGGAAGCTAAGAGGATACCAGTCCCCTATGTCAGTGCGCATCTCCATGTTCTGGTTTGAGGAAGGCCTAGATTTCACATCACACCCTCACTATTTTTCTTCCACCTTGTTAAAAATCAATGCAAAGCAAATTAGGCAACAAGGAGCTTCTGACAATCAAGGCAGCAGCAAAAGGATCTCTTACTGGAAAGAGGGAATGTTTTTGCTTAAAATACGTAATACCATTACTTATGGTATACTAAGGAAGCTTTGGGCATCTTTAAAATAACTGTATGACATTAAACATTTAAAAGGACTTTGGTTTACAAAAGTAGAATCGAGGTACAAGGTGTTGAAATCTTTCTGTTTTAACTACCTACTGCATGATCCATAATGAGCACTATGGGTGCCTTCTTTTCTGGAAAAAGCAAGAAATTCTTTATCAAAATGAATATGCTTTTACCTTCTTTCCCACAGGTTTTACACACTGACAAGACTCTCAGCTTCATTTGATTCATCTCTGCTTGAAAAGCTGAAGCAAACTCTATTTATAACTCTTCTTATTGCTCCAATAATGAGCTGAAGCTCTGCTACTGCAGCTAAGCTTCCCAATTGCTAATTACACACAGCCACAGGAGTCCACCTGCACTATGGAGACCAAATACACTGATCACAGACCCACAAAGCACGTGGACAGTAACAATAAGTGTGGGTGCCAGACAGCCTCCCAGTTCTTCCACTGAACAAACAAGATGCACAGCCGTGGTTTACAACATACTCCTCGCAGGGGTGTGCAGTAATAGTCTAGCCACATAAATAGCTGCCTTCACTTGAAAGACTGAGAAGACAAGAAGAGAAGTAGCAAGGCCTGATTTATTTTCACTCTTTCTAGATATACTGAGTCAATAGGTGCAGAATGGTGTATGGCAGCTCCCATTTTATGCCCTGGAATGGAAAATAAAGGATGACAGTTTAGTGGCCCTCAGGGTGGTGCTTATCCCATGATACAAACATTATCCATGCTAGCATAATGCATTACCATGTGTTAAAGGACATGGGGTGTGACCGTGCAAAAAGGAAAAGAAGAGCAGTGAGACCTCTGAAAGGCTACGGGATCAAAACCATGAAGTGAGGCTATACATCACAGTGGTAACTATATAATCGAGACAGTTCTCTGTAGTGTTCTTTGATAAGATTTCATACTGTATATGATGTATCTTGAGCATCATCTATTGATGGAATTTATTATTAGACTTCTAGTTGACTTTGTGAGTGGTGCTCTCATGGTGTTTATAAGTGTTTTATCTTTAGACTTCTGTTTACTCCCAGAGTCCAAACACTTAAAATGGCACATACTGAAGTAGCAAATGTGACTGTGTGAATTATGGTGGACTACCTGGGCTGCCTTTGGTCATTTGTAATGTGGAAAGGTACTAGCCTTCTGTACAATTCATTCAAGAAACAGAAAAACAGCACTTGCGATTATAAAAATCATAATCTACTGGTGTAACAGGATGAGGGCCGGTTTACGTTCAAATTTTTTTGACAGAGGAAAACAGTTTCACATATCCTTGGTGAACAAACTCATATAGGTACAGGCTGGAATCAGATATAATTCCTTCATTCATTTATTCACTCACTCTTTTTGAGCACTTAATTCAGTGTAAAGTCAAGGGGCTCTGAATCCACCTCTACATTATCAGGTGCAAGGCAGGAATCAGCCCAGAAACGCTTTCTCACTAATTTTTGTGTTCTTAATGGCACTTGGTCAGCCTTGAAGTGAATCTTATGGTACAAATTATGGGCCTATTTTCAGATGTCTTCTACCCATTTTAGAAACTGCCTGACATAGGACAGTTGGAATCTTGACTTAGGACCTATACGTATCTCTGTATCTTTAAAGCATATTTTATATTGTTTGTAGGTACAGTTTTGTTTTTGAAACCACAGACTTAAGATATAACAAACTGCAGGTGGCTCGGGCTCAGTACAAGTGACAAGAAATCCTGCAGTGTGATAACATTGCACAACACCAAATTAACAAGCTAATTAGAAGTGCGTTATGGGATGCACTCTGGATCCTCTGGGGGACGCTTTTGGGGTCAGTTTAACCCAATGGAGCATTTAAGGTTATGTTTCTGTTTAATTATTCAGTACTTTTATACATTCTTTACACAATGCATTGTCTTATTTTGTTAAGAAAGCTCCCTCTTCAACATGTTTTATCTCCTTGGCATCTATAACAAGGTTCTGATAGAACTCCAGAGTGCTTGTGGCAAAAGTATGCTTTCAAATATACTGCATGATTTTTCCTTGTTTATGTTTCAATATTATTTTTGGTGTTAATGTCACATTTTGTTTATTCATGCTATATTTGTAATTATTGAATAGCATTTAATAAGAAGAACATGAATAAAATTGAACAGAATATATTAGGCCTGTAAACCTGTAAAGCCCAGTAAAGTATGATGTATACTTTGGAATCCTGAAAAGTCTTCATCTGAATCTGCTTAATCTACAGTATTTTAGGTTTGCGGAGATTGGACCGTATTATGGCAGCATGGTGTGCAAAATTGGAAACAACCCAGATGGGGTGTCACTCACTCACACTAGGCCTATTCAGAGGTGCCATACATTTGAAGAACACCTAGATAGATAGATAGATAGATAGATAGATAGATAGATAGATAGATAGATAGATAGATAGATACTTTATTAATCCCAAAGGGAAATTCACATAATCCAACAGGAGCATACTGATAAAAAACAATATTAAATTAAAGAGTGATAAACATGCAGGTAAAACAGACAATAACTTTCTATAATGTTAATGTTTACCCCCCCCCAGGTGGAACTGAAGAGTCGCATATTGTGGGGTAGGAACGATCTCCTCAGTCTGTCAGTGGAGCTGGACAGTGACCAGGGCTGGATTAAGGTGGGTGCTATTGATGCTGCAGCATTAGGCCCATTCCTGAAATAGGCCCAGATGAAAACAGACGAGAATTTTCCAGAAGCTGAACAGTTTTCCTTTGCTATATTAACCTCAAAATAATTCTTAGAATGAAATTTGGAGTCCGACTTTTGGACGCCTAGACACAGTGTTACTAATTATACAGTTACCATTGTTCTTTGCACTGTGACATAACTATAACATCGTTGTGTTTATTGTTAACCGAAGATTTCAAGTTAATGCTATCAATTTTACGTTAAACAGTTTATTTACTTAGTAATCTAGCTGTGTTTTTTGCAATATCTTGGGGATTCTTGCCACTATATTATTGTTCGGTACATGCCACATAGTAAATTTTTCACCTTGTAAGTTAGTTGTACAGTAAAAATCGATGGCTATTTAAAAGGTTACCTGTAAAGGTAAATTTAAAAGCCAGCCCGTGGGCCCGGCATGAATGTTTAGAATTTTTTAAATCCTCAACAGGATTCTGGTCTATTATGAAATTTAAATCATGGACAAATTTTTACCCTCAAGAGCCTGAACTGAGTCATTTTGACCCAATGTCTCTGCAAATTCATTTTTTCTTACTCTGTTTCATAAAGGAATTGTGAAATTGTGTGTATTTCATTGTTAGGTTTTCTGCATTAAGTGCACTTTTCAGACAATTACTATTGAATGTTGATGTTACATAGTTTGATGTTAATCTTGAGTTTTCATGATACTACATCGTTATTATTATTTATGTTTAATAAAGGCTGGCTGGTTGCTTCGCAAGCAATTAAGGCTCCTTGGTCTGTCTGAGTGCACATGTATGGTGAGTGTCGAATGCACATGCACCAATGCTGAGAAAAAATAGGCATTTTTTGCACTGCAGCATCAGGCCAATTTCGTCTTAATCCAGTCCTGACAGTGACAGCAGTCTGTCGCTGAAGCTGCTCTTCTGTCTAGAGATGATACTGTTCAGTGGATGCAGTGGATTCTACATAATTAACAGGAGCTGCCTCCCCAGCACACCACCGTGTAGAAGAGGGCACTTGCCACAACCCTCTGATAGAACATCTGCAGCATCTTATTGAAGATATTGAAGGACGCCAGTCTTCTAAGGACCAGTCTCATGAATTTAGGTTTGCCAGCCAGCGTGACTCATGGCCAAGAAAATACTTGGAATAACGTACTCTTAACTGCAGAATAATAAACTCCTTATTTTGGGAAATTGTCTACTTGACTGCCGATTATTAGGTAACTTTAGCAGATTGTGACAACTCAGCCTCAGTCTTGTGTTCCATACTGGGAGAGTTTCACCCTTGGCACCAAAGCAACAGTGCCTGTTCCAATGTTTAATGCAGTGTTTCTCAACCTCTAAGTATTTGCGACCCAAGTTTTCATAACAGTTTTAATCACGCCCCCCTAATGTTTCTTTGAAACCCTAATAAAATGTATTCCTATATTTGTTGCTGCTGATACACCGCTACAAGTTTTATTATACCTACTTAACTTTTATCAACATTTATCTAACTCTATATTCATTTGTCTAGTATCAGATAGTAGCTTAAGTTAATTTGTTTTGGTTTCAATAGATGTATTTTTCATAGTTTCAATTCTTGTTTTCTTTTTTTCACATCTTTGCGCCGCCTTTTCGGTTACTTCGCCCCACAGATTGAGAACCGCCGGTTTAATGTATTAAATTTGCTCACTTGCCGTTATTTGAAATGAAAATTAATGGATTGGTGTTTTAAGTAATTTTGATCAATAAAAAGCTTTCTTCTGTGGTTCTCCATCACATTTCAAATGAGAAACATTTAACTTGAAACTGTCACAAAGACCTCTAGTTCCTTAATGGAGAAAAAACTTTAATAGAATTTGGAAAATATTTTGCTATCTTTGAATCATCTTTTCACTCCACCTCCCCCTCTCCATGTTGTGTAAAACCTTTGGGTTTCTGATTTGCCTAAGTGTGCATGAGGAAATCCATTGAGCTTTTTAATGAGGAGCTCTGCATGAAAAGCCATAACACAATGATTTCCAAACATTCGCTCTGCAGGCACTAATGCACTCTTTATAATATTGGCTGTCCTTTGATTGTACAAGTTTGTGTTTGACTGGGGTCGATGAAAAGCTGAAAGACTTTGACATTTTCTGCCAGTACATTCATGCTCACTAGCGCTTAAAGATACACGTTAGCTGTGGCAGCAAGGTTGGCAATTTAAAGAGCAGAGCAAATGGCAGGCAAAATGTCAGAGCTGGATGAGACCAGGCTTCATGAGGGCTATTCACATGACAAGAAATGTATTTATGGTCGATTTAGAAAATATTATACTAGAGTACAACACACAAATAATGAGGGGAACAGAGTAAGTCATAAAATGAGCGCATTGTATAACATTCAGAAGTAATCAGGGATTTGTTTAACTGTCTTGACAGTTGGAGCATTTTTAATTTTATTTAATTAAATAGTCAAATCACATCTTTGTTTATTAAATATATTTCTAATAGTGAACCTAATTCAAACTGTGATGATATAATGCAATGTGTTAGTAGAATTCACAAAACACTTGACAACAGCATTTGACAAACCATACCCAAATATACCTGTCGATGAAAAAGTTTTGATAACAGTAGCATGCATGTAATATGTAATGTAAAAATGGCACTGATTGAAATACTAAAGTTAGTAGTTGGTTGTTTCCAATTATGGTTCATATTTCTTAATCCCAAAGTACCTAATGAACAGTTAAAATATACACTATGTGGAAGTTCACCAGCCTGCATGACTTTGTGGCCATTTCAGTCTCTTGAACTGGAGATTTGTTTGGCTGTTGAAAATGGCTATCAGATGTGTAACAGAGGAAAATGTTTTAGTAAAAATAACATCTCTTTAGGTAAATTGGAAAGAGTAAATAAATCAGTAATTAAGGTTGCACAATTTGTTGCTCTATTTTAAATTGGAATTTTTTGAATTTCAAAAGATATGCAACACATTCTATTTGAGATATCTCAATGAAAACTGAACTTTGGATAAAAATCAGTACAGCTAGTTAATAAATAGAGGATTAGGACATTTACGGAAAGCTGAGCTACAGTGAGTCAGCTGTGGAAATGGAGAAGGCGAGACAACGGCTTTTTAGGGTTAGAAAGTGTTGTTCAGTTTGCCACCTTACCCAAGTGTTTATATCAAGGTTAAACTAGTGGACAGCAAAGATGTGTGAAACAAAAGGGCACATGCCCTTCATATTAGGCCTGCATCATTGTTTTCCATGGAATCATTGCTGAAATGTTTTTTTTTTAAATGCCTGAAAAATGTTTTTGTTCTTCGTGTTTTTAACCCTGATAAAGCTGTGCTTTTCCTATGCCCAAATCGCACCCATTCCCAAGTAAAAGTCAATAAAAAGCTGAATATAAACTAAGCTAAATAGTGCAGAAAGAGTGCGAAGTGTCATGTGTCAGCCATAATGGGGATCATCAAAAAGGATCAATGCTTTTCTCCTCAATCAATCTACCCTAAATATGCACGTGCTTTAGAGATACTGTAAGTATGATACAGCAGTCAAGAAAACATCTACAACTTAGTAAATCCATTCAAGTCATGCTGGAAGTGAAAAAGAAATGTAGAATTTACTTGGTGTTGTCAGAGTCGATAGTGTGAAAAAGCTTCTCCAGCTCCTGTTCGTTGAGAGTTCCATCAGAGAAGAATGCCTGAAACTCATCCAGGGACAACTTTCCATCATCTGAAAGGAACCAAAAGAGGAAAACAGTAAGAGACGCAGTGCTGTAAAAAGATGAAATACAACGAATTACAAGTAAAATGGCTGCACAAATTCCCAACATCAAGTCATTAAACAAACTGTGATACAGACTTAAGTATTTTGGATTTTTTTATGGGTGAATGAATCAAGAGTCATTTTATATATTTCTTTCCACTCTATAGGGATGAGAAAACCAATTTAATGTACAAAAATACATTTTTTAATATTTTTTGAAATGTATAAAACATTAAAAGACTGACATCCATGTTCATCCATTTATTGAGTCCTCTTACCCTAATTGGTAGGTTGTTGGGAGCTGGAGACTGAATAACAGCACTAAGCACAAGGCCTTGGAGAAAGTGCAAATCGTTACTTACTGACTTACATCATCTAGTTTAGAATCTTCAGTCAAATTTACATGATTGCTGCTAGGATATGGGAGATATTGGATCAGATTAAGAATAATCAAGGGATGAACACTTGATTTTCTGCTATCACCCTATTTTCCTTGTGCCTAGGTTCCACAACCTCCAAAAAGGGACTTTGGTTCAAGCCAATTTGTTCTGATTTGTTCTGTTCTGTGTATTGTATTGTATTGACCCTCTTCTTTTGACACCCACTGCACGCCCAACCTACCTGGAAAGGGGGTCTCTCTTTGAACTATCTTTCCCAAGGTTTCTTCCAATTTTCCCTACAAGGTTTTTTTTTTTGGAGTTTTTCCTTGTCTTCTCAGAGAGTCAAGGCTGGGGGGCTGTCAAGAGGCAGGGCCTGTTAAAGCTCATTGCAGCACTTCATGTGTGATTTTGGGCTATACAAAAATAAACTGTATTGTATTGTATTGTATCTAACAGTCTGAAGTTAACATCCAAGTCCAAATGTTACTTTTAGTGTGGTCTACAACAAACATGTAAAAAATATTTTTTGAAGTTTAATCATTGCATTAGCAAAACTGAACTCTAGTAAGATCATAAAATAAAAAAGAAAAAACAAAAAAAGCAACAAAAAAGAACAGCACTCATATGGTCTCTTTGGATGTGCTAATGGATTGTTAGGGACCTCGCCATTAAGGTGAGATAAAAGTAGCTCCTAATGGCAGTTCATGCCTCAATTTACATTTAAAAAGACAAAGCCCATTACTGTATGTCCATTTCCAGCCATAATGACTTCCGGTTTTACTAGAGGATGCAGACTCATGTGGATTCTGACTCTCCATTTATCGTTGGCCCCCATGCAGTTTCCTCTGATGTTTAATGCTAATTGCTGTATATACCTCTTAGCAATGTTGCTTTCTGTTAAAGGCAGAATATCTAATAAAAACTGACTATATTATGGCATTCTGCAAAAAAGGTAATATAGACTTTTTACTGTCATCTGCCATGCATATGGGATGTCCAGCCTGAGCAGTAAGGACAATGATAGATGATGATAGACTATCCATGCACCCGTTCATTAATCTAGAAGACTACTATAACAGGGCCTTGAAGTAGTGAGGCAGCAGGGCTAACTACTGTGTCATCATACCATCCTGGTAAGTATTCAAAATATACAAACATTTATACATATAAAACGTTTAGGGCTTCTCGGCAATGTCATGGTAGTAATGCTATCTTGCAACAAGGAAATTGTTTTTCATATTCCAGGTCTACTCTATGTGGAGTTTGCATTTTTTTTTCTATGGGTTTCTTCAGGGAACTCCAGTTTCCTCCCACAATCCACAGACATGCAGGTTAGTTGAACTGATGATGCCAAATTGGTCCCTAATATTTAAGTGTGTGTGTTGAACCTGTGATGTGCTGGCACCCTGTACAGAGATTTTTCCTGCCTTGCTTGTATAGGCTCCACTGTAGCTTCCCTGTAACCCTGCACTGTATAAGCAAGTTTAGAAAATGGACAGATTGATTAAATGTTCACAAAACCTGATCCACTGGAAGGACAAAATGAAATGACCAAACAACAAATGCATTTTTTGCAGTTCTCTTTACATTGCTCTATATGATGGTTGTATCTACAAGCTCCAAGGTGTATTTAGGTGTACTGTAATGTAGAGCTACATTTATCACATTCCATATCTGTTCATATTCACGTGAACAAGTAGACAAATGCCAGAGTAAAAAAAAATGTCTGCCTTGTTTCTCCCTCAATATGTGTTATTGACAGCACTGAGTCTCTGGGTCTACCTGTATATACACAGCACTGCAGGGCAACCTGAGAAGACATTTTGTTTGTTTTTG
This sequence comes from Polypterus senegalus, assembly GCF_016835505.1. Classification (NCBI taxonomy): domain Eukaryota; kingdom Metazoa; phylum Chordata; class Cladistia; order Polypteriformes; family Polypteridae; genus Polypterus; species Polypterus senegalus. Next base: position 47,163,655 of record NC_053162.1, on the reverse strand, counting down.
TAGGCATGTAGTGTTGTATTCTACACTTCACAACAGTGACATGCACAACAGTTTTGAGAGTTAACTGTATTTCTGATGTGTGGCCAGGGCCAAACATATGGCCAAACAGTAAAAACGAGCAGATGTACATCTGTAACCGAAAAAAGATACAGCAGTGTTACACACTGTGTGTTGAAATCCTCCGAGGACTAAAGTCCACCCTCACAAGGTAAGGGAGCTGAACCTATTTAGTCTTGAATAGAGAAGTCTATGGGAGATCTAATCAAAGTCTCCAAACTGAGTTAAAAACCTGAGTGATTAAAATTCTTTCTGTCTAATTGTGAATCTCATACTCAACAACACCTGAAGAACTAAAGGATCATGGGAATCTAGAATAAACTACCAGGGCATGAAGGTGAGGGGAAAAGCCATTTGAAAAAGCATCTGGATGAAGTACTGGGACATTTCATCTGATGGGTAACTTGACGGACTGGATGGTCTTCTATCTTTTGTGAAACATATTTCCACAGAAATAAATAAGGAATTAATTATTATTTAATTAATAAAGGAATTAATCATTATTTCTGTACATGTGACAATAATGACACTATGAACTCATTGATATACTACAAAATATTTAAAAGAAAGCAACACAAAAATTCCAAGACTTTCAATGGTTTACATTACATCCCGTTTTCAGTCTTATTAAATTCAGGGTTATTGGGGATACACATCTACCCTGGCAGGTAAGGGTGCAAGGCAAGAAAATGAGAATATTCAAGTCCATCACATGATTCACCCATGTGCACACCTGAACAGGGGACAATTTGGAACTGGAAATCAGCCCAACTAAGATATCTTTGAGTATGTGAGATCTCTCGCACAATTTCAATTCATGTCTTTTTTCTGCACCTCTGACGTCTAATTTGTTCTATCCAAAGAGATTAAATTCAGCTTGGAGAACAAGCTTTTAAATCATAACATAGCACATCATAATCCTTTTCAGGGTTATGGTGGAGCTGGAGTCTATTTTGGAAGGACTGGGCACCACTCCTGGACAGGAAACATTCCCCCAAATGGCTCAAATCATGCAAACCCACATAGCTGATTTAAGAGTCACCAGTCAACCTACTCAGCATTGTTTGGGGACATGGGAGTAAAACCCATATGGGAAGGACAAGAAAACTCGACATGAACAATGACCAGGTGTGGGATTCGAACCAAAGACACTGGGTCCATAAGGCAGCAACAGCAGGAGCCACACTGAATTACCTTTCCTATGAACATTAGAACTTTTATTGTCTGACATTGAAAAAGTGATGTGCATTTTTCACCCTATATATATATCCATCCATCCATCCATCTATTATCCAACCCGCTATATCCTAACTACAGGGTCACGGGGGTCTGCTGGAGCCAATCCCAGCCAACACAGGGCGCAAGGCAGGAAACAAACCCTGGGAAGGGCGCCACCATGGGGCACACATACACACACACATACACCAGGGACAATTTAGGATCGCCAGTTCACCTAACCTGCATGTCTTTGGACTGTGGGAGGAAACTGAAGCACCCAGAGGAAATCCATGCAGTGAGGACCCATGAAGCGAATCCAGATCACCTAACTACGAGGCAGCAGCGCTACCATTGCGCCACCGTGCCGCCCTCTCTCTCTCTCTCTTTATATATATATATTTTCTATTATATATATATATATATATAATAGAAAAAATGTTAAACAGAAACCTAATTAAGAAAAGAAGTTCAATTAAATCTTGAAGAACTGATTTACATAGCATGAAAAGCTGAGCAGATTGCATGAAAACCTGCTGACAAAGAATTCCTTATGGAACTGAATTTGGTGCTTGCGGCTTTAGGGTCATCCTGCCTGTACTGCTGTTTCAACTAGAAGTCCATGTACCATAACATGCAGCCCTCTACAAAGGTCACAAGGTGATGTCCCAAATACTTTGGCTTTGAGATAATATGCTGGCATTTGGAAAGAGAGCTTCCTTAGACCATAGACTTGACTATGGACAAAAGGAGACGTGTACTGGCTTACAGTCACAAAAGGACTCATCATCTGAACCAGAAGCTTTCTAGCAGTTACTGAACTGCGAATGACACAAGTGTGGTGGTCAGCTAGCTTTGCTCAGTGATGCCCAGGAGCATAGCACGTTACACAGGCTTGACTGTAGCACAAACAGAGGAAACGGGGAGGCAGGCATTGACCTGAATGCAATTCAGTGAATATTCTCACCTTATTAAAGACACAAGAAATATTTTTAAAGCATTCTTTATATAATCTTCTATCTATCTTGAAAAGCTGCCTTTGTAAAACTAAACCCTTAAACATTTGATCAATCAGTTGCAGGAGATGTTTCTATCGAAACAGCCTTCTGGCAAAGTGATTTTGGGTATCAAAGCCTTGAAGCATTAATAGAATTTATTATTAATACCCTGGAAAATGAGATTTTGTTGAATATAAGACAATAACCAGTCAGTAGAAAATTGATTTTGTTTGAGTCAAAGATGGCAAGGAATTTCAGTGATGTCAGCATTATACACACAAGCAGTTGTATTAATGTGTCCCTTTACAAAACCTGTGCTTTACATAAAGAAAGATTACAACTTATCCATTAGCCTTGTCAAATCTTGCACTTGGCAAAAGCTGTTGCCCAACTGTGTTTTTCTTTGCATAGCAGTCAATTTATTCAGCCATTACCTGAGACTCATTTAAACTTTGTTGGCTTCCCTACTTTAAAATGCTTCTTGTAACATCTCTGGTTACGTACACTTCATTTATTCTAAACAGCGTTGCATTAGGCATTTGGGAACTTTGACCACATGTTCCCTTGACCAGTTTTCCTTTAGTCTTTTTCCCATTTAATTTTGCACAGTTTGATTTTTTTTGACACTTTGGTGATTCTGACACCTGCTGTTGTTGCCTTAATCAGTTTTCTTGTGTAATACATGCTTTTCTCATTTTCCCAATTAGCATATGTCTTAAATTGTGATCATGTTTCATTTTTAAATGGCAATTGTTGTTAAAATTGGTCTTCACCATTAGCTGTTGTCGCCTGGTATTTCACATTTCATTTTTTTAGTAATTTATTTGAATTTACTATATTAATTTTAGTTTATTGATCAGTTTACATATTTGATATTGCACTGTAATTAAGTTTGCTCTGTAAAGTGCCTTTCACATTGTCCTTGGTGAAATATCCATTGTAATACTTCACTCTCCAATAATTTGCTCTCTAACTGGAAATTTTCCTATTTAAAGGCCCATCAGTCCAAAATAATAACAACAACAACAACAACAACAACAACAATAATAATAATAATAATAATAATATAATTAAAAAAACAATGAAAAATATACAATATGAAAACATAATTACAACATACATGTGCATATAGTGCAAATGGTTCATGAAGTGGTTCAGGTTGTGTAATATTATAGTTGTAGTGCAAGTTCACAGTGAGGTAATAAATATAATTATGAGTATGAACAGCTCTAATGGAGCACTTGATGGACTGATTGAGTGCGTTTAAAACTCTTGGGGTGAAACTGTTTCTGAGCCTTGAGGTCCGTGCATGAAAAGCTCTGAAGTGTTTGCCAGATGGGTGAAGTTCAAATAGACTGTGTGCATGGCTGAGTGGAATCCATGCAGATGCTGGTGGCTTTCTTGAGGCAGCGTGTGCTATAACTCTCCTCCAGGGCTGGAAGCTGTATCCCATTAATCCTCTGCTCTCTTGACACACCCCACCGTCGAGATTTCCAATAATATATATAGTATAGTTTTTATATATTGCGATGTGATTGTGGAAACAGGCAAATGCAACATTTTTGTGCGAAGGCCCTTGGTCTGTATTTCAACAAGCCTTCCTTGTCACCGCAGTTACCTGAGAATCCTATATTAGATATTTGCTGCTTTAGCCTCTGTGCTGTGGCATTAATAGTTTCCTACTGTCTTTTTTAGCTCTTCTTTTGTTCCCATTATGAGTTTTAGATTTTTCGGTTTGGAATTTTTGCTTTTGGTACTTGGGATTTTGTTAACTTTTGGCTTTGTGCTGTGATTAGAAGTCCCGAACACAGGAACTAAGTCTGAGGTATCCTAACAGGATCATAATGGCAGGGCCACAACCTAAGCAGCCTGCCCATGGAGACTCACCCCAAATCTAGCTAGTTTCAAAACTGTTAACTGCAGGCTTCTGGCCTAGCAGACCTCAAAAATAACAAAAAAATCAAAACCACTGCAAGAAGATAGATAATTTCATATCTTCAGCTTTTATGAACAGGGCATCTTTAAGGTTTTATCAGAATAATCAGATTCATACAAGTAAAATGCTCAAAAGAGAAAAAAAAATAGGCAAAAAGTAGTTGCCTAAAAACAATCCTAGGCAAACAAGTCCAAATTCACAATCCAAAAGAGAATACCAGAAACATAAGCAAAATAAAAGAAAGAAAAACAGAATGTACAACAAACACAGCAGTACTCCTCAAGCTCCTTTCACAAACAATGTTCTCCTGCTTCTGAAAATTTCAACTCTCGTTAAATAGCCAATGAGATGACTCAGTAGTTGTGATGTCATGGTGGCTCCACCTCCTAGGCATCCACCCACAAAACACAAGGAACGTCAGGGTATTTAAAGGAATACTCCACCTAAAAATTATATTGTTTTATATGTTACTTATCCCATGTTTGTAGATTTTCACAAATTTCTGTGTTTCCATTAATGTTTTTTCACTCATCTTCTGATTTTTGTTTTATTATTTTGTGGTTCATTTCAAAGATATTTTTTCTCTCTGGTATTGACCCTCACATGTATTTTGCCTTCACTTCATCTCCTAGCCCCATTAATAGAACTCAGTTCCCTAACTAAAGAAAAATTACAAACTTTGCTTTGGTTTTTAACAAAGAATCCAAAACATTAGACATCAAGTGACACACACTGCCACCTTAAATTGTTATGGTGCTCTGACATCATGCATATCAGTGTTAAGTAGAATGCTAGCAACACCCATGGCAACCAATAAAATCATGACTGCAGTCATGAGAAACCAAAACCAAAATGAAGACAAGCCAGTAAACAACAAACAAAATGGCACTGCAGGAAAACATAAATATAATTATTAAACAAAAATGACAATAATGAGAGAAATACTAGAACAATCAAAATGATAACACAATAACATTCATTAAAAGTAATAAATCCTCAAAGAGATATGCAGTCACTATACTTACACAATTATGTAACAGTCAGCTCCATTCTTACTCTGGCTACATCTTTACATCTAACAATAATGTCAAAATAAGGAAAACATGTAGCAGTTACCCAAAAAATTTCAGGGTATGGTTTAGGATGGATGTTAGTCATATTAGCTTTCTATAATTAAAACAGACAAATATAGTTGACAAGATTGCAGTGATAGTGAACCACTTCTAAGAGAAGACCTGATTATAATTTAGTGGATTATTACAAGTATGCAATTAGCTCTTGAATGAAATGCCTTGGCCACTACATGCACATACATGACTACATACGAGTACTCTCTGCCGTTAGTCACCTTACATCTGGATAGACATTTATCAAGAGAAACTGAAAAGGCTGGAGACTGCTCTCAGCACACTGCTGAAGGGAAACTAAAAACAAAGTAATAATTAGGTATTTGAGCAGTATGGCGTGGCTTGAATGTGGCAGAACCTTGTTACAGTTAGTGGAAGGCTGTGAGCAAGTAGAAGAAGCAAAGAGGAGCTCAAGCAGAATTTTCATACTTTTTCATGGCTTCTGTAAATTATTGAAGAGTTGGTGACTACAGGGGTCAGATCTCAAAGGGGAAAAAAAATCCCATTTCCTGCTCGTGCTGTGGATCACCTAGGTATTCAACGGGGGCTCTGTATTTAAACTGAGCAAGTGAGTGAGAGGGGGAGATGACCCAATTTACAACAGACACTAAATAAAGAGAGAGAGAGAGACACACACAAAGGAAGCGAGACATAGAGAGACAGCTTGTATTTGTGTACAGTTGTGTGAAGAAGTAACTACACTCCATGGAAACAGTTGACTTTTTCAAACATTATATCTCAAAGCAAGCAGTAAGGGAGATATACTTGAACAAATGACACATAAACTGACATGGTCTGTTCATTCTCATAATCTAAATGAGCAACAAATGCATATTTGTCACAAGAAAAAAGTAAGTACTGTACATTCCTACATTTATCACCACTTCAGATTAGAATCAGGTGTTCCTGATTAGATGCCAATGATTTCAATCTACTTATGTAGTATGCAGGTGAACCTTTACCTATTGAAAACTCAAATATCTAGGGTCTGGTGCTCGCTTTGCTATTGATGTACGTGGTATCATTATGCCAAGATCAAAAGAGCTCGCTCAGGAAAGAAGGTTGTGGATGCCTATGAGCCTGCCAAAGGATTTAAAAAGACCACCACATTATCTAAACTTAACCATTCTACTTTAAGGAAATCATCTACAAGTGGTGTACATTTCATATGACTTCTAATTTGTGCCGTTCTGGCTGGCCCAGCAAATTAACTCCAAGAGTTGACCATTTGATGCTAAAAGAAGTCTCCAAGAACCCCAAAATTTCATCATAGGATTGTTGGAACATTTCAAAATGGTAACAATAGACAGCACACTATCAAATCCACCAATGAATAGCTCAAAAGTAAGAAATGGGAGAATTATTGACTGGCCTAGTCAAAGCCCTAATTTTATCCCCATTGAAAAGTTGTGGGGGGATTTGAAATGGGCAGCACTTGCAAAGGAACCCTTAGATATCTTGCCACTGGAGGAATTTAGCATGCAGGAATGGTCAAAAAATTCACAGAGTCAATCTCAGAGACTGGGAGCAGCAGTCATGCAAAACGTCTATAAGAAGTAATTTCTGCTAAACGGAAAATGCCAGCTTCTGAGGCCAGGATTGTACTTATTTCTTCCTAGTAAACCATTACATCTATTGACATTTTTGCTGAATAAATGATTGAAAAAGCTAATTTTTCTTGTGATTTTATTCAAGTATATCACCTTTATCTGTAGGCACTGTTTGCATGAAGATCTAATGTTTGCCTGTTCAAATATGTTGAAATAGTCAATAGTATCCACTTTTTCACGTTTGGAAGTGTCATATTTAAACTATTCAATATTTTATTAATACTAGACGAAAAGTAAAAAATGTGTTCAGTACAATGACACGATGACCTCATATAGACAGCATCCTGGGTTTGAGTTCCCTGCACTAATCTTCAATATTCTCCCTGTGTCGGCACGGATTTTCCTCCTGTCTCCTGAGTGAAATGCTAGTTAGAACACTTTACATGTTTGGGCCCTGTGATGAACTGGCACTCTACACACAACTGTCTCCTGTCTTGTGCCCACTGTGATCTTAAACTCGATTAAATAAATTCAAGAATATTGTTATGTGAACACTATAGAGTAGAACGAGAGACAGAGAGAGAGAAATGCAGTTTAAATGGAGAAGCATTGAGGAAAGTGGGAACACATAATGACATATCTTGCACTGATATCTTGCACCTCTACTCATCTATGGTTAGATTTTGTGAATAGTGAGTGCTAATCAAAACACTATTTTAGTTAATGATTTTAAATTAATTTCAATGTGAATTAGTTTAATGTTCTTACATTGTTTGGATTTTCCTTTAACATCCTGCCTTATACTGAACCCTGGTCTCGCACTTGAAATTATGTCATACATGTTATCTGACTGATGTAACAAAGATCATCTATTGCTCAAGCAGCACTGCAGTTATCTGCTAAACTGTTCTCACTTCTTAGCAGGCAGTATGGTGTATTGGCTAGGACAATGGACTTTAAAATCGAAGTCTGATAATTCAATATAAATTTCTGAGACACCCTATATGCATATTGTGAATATAGTAATGTACAGTATATTATGATAGAGTGTCAGGCTTAATAGAAGACGGAGATGACAAAATAGAAGGAGATTGATCTGTCCTGTTTGCTTCATCAGGCCGTGATCCTCAACTCTCTCTGGATCGGTTTGCAGCTGAGTGTGAAGCGGCTGGGATGGGAATCAGCATCTCCAAATCCGAGACCATGGCCCTCAGCCAAAAAAGGGTGGAGTGCCCTCTTAGGGCTGGAGGCGAGATCCTGCCCCAAGTGGAGGAGTTCATGTATCTTGGGGTCTTGTTCACGAGTGAGGGAAGAATGGAGCGGGAGATCAACAGGCGGATCGGTGCGGCATCCGCAGTGCTGCGGGCTCTGCGTCGGTCTGTTGTGGTGAAAAAGGAGCTGAGCCATAAGACAAAGCTCTCAATTTACCAGTTGATCTATGTTCCTACCATCACCTATGGTCATGAGCTACGGGTAGTGACTGAAAGAATGAGATTGCAAATACAAGTGGCTGAAATGAGTTTCCTCCGCAGGGTGTCTGGGCTTTCCCTTAAATGATAAGGTGAGAAGCTCAGTCATCCGGGAGGGGTTCAGGGTAGAGCCGCTGCTCCTCCGCATCGAGAGGAGTCAGATGAGGTGGTTCGGGCATCTGATCAGGTGAGGTGTTCCGGGTACGTCCAACAAGGAGGAGGCCCCGGGGAAGACCCAAGACACGCTGGAGGGACTATGTCTCCCAGCTGGCCTAGGAACACCTTGGGATTCTCCCGGAGGAGCTAGAAGAAGTGGCTGGGGAGAGGGAAGTTTGGGCCTCTCTGCTCAAGCTGCTGCCCCCAAGACCCGACCTCAGATAAGTGGAAGAGGATGGATGGATGGATGGGTCTGCAGTTTGATAAGTGAGGTTCCTGCTTTAAATAAAAATGTGGGCTATGAACTGGTAGATAGCTACATGGCCCATATGTTTAACAGAACGGTCCAGAATTATCATAGCATAGGTCTATAGTTGCTAGTGGCTGTCTCAATACAGACAGACTAAGCAGAAAGACCTGTGCATAGCTAAGCCACAAAAAGTAGCTGTGCCTCATCAATTGATATGGTGCACAGGTAGTGGAGAAGGAGATTATGGGGTGAAGAAGAGGCCTGCAGAATTTGTCCAACTTTCCAAAGGACAATACAGATTGCCCACAATATATGGCTATATACCTGTACCCTGTTATGAGTGAGAGGGGAAGTCAGAGTTACCAAGAGTGCCTTTTTCTTTAACACTGTACTATTTCAGGAGTACAGAGGGAGCCCTGGGGATTCTCATTATAAGTGTGGGGGTTTACTTTAGAAGTGCCTCCTGGGTTTACCTTTGAAGTCACTGCAGAATGAGGCATAAGGTTGCCACTTTGCTATAAGCCAATTGTGCTTGAGTAGGCATGTGAGTTGGACAGGTGATCAAACTAGCAGTGAGCTAATATTGCCAGAGGACATAGAAAAAGGAGAAATGATTGTGACAATAAGTGGTGAAGCAAATGGACCACCCACTCATTAGAGCAGACAGGGAATTTGAACCATCGCAGAGATATGTTTCTTTAAATTCATTTGTTTTTTTGTTCTTCCTTGATTTTTATAATTGTGTTTATTTTATATAATTCATAAAATATTCAGGTGACAGGGAGATTGGAGTAAGGAAATCACTTTCACAGGACATATACACAATTTAAATATATATGTTGTAAGCCACTAGGGGGCGTATTGCCACCCTAACCCCTGGACACAGACAGGCAGGAGACAGGTTCACTCAACACCCGTGTTTATTTATAGTTTATGCACATTACCAACACCACAATATACAGTCCATTCCCTTCCTTTCTGTCAGTCCATCCGCCTCCACTACTCCTCAGGCTTTGTCTCCTTCCTCCCGACTCTGGCCCCCAATGGAGTGTAGCGGCTACTCTTATTCAGGTCCTGGGAGTGTTCCAGGTGACTCATCACTATTACCTGGAATCGCAGATGCTCTGGAGGTCCTCTACAGGGCTCTGCAGCTCCCCCTGGCTGCCCCCAGCGAACCCAACAGGGCTTCACCAAACTCCAGTTCCTGACATGCCCTGCAGGAATTCGTGGTGCCACAGCTGCCCAGGAGGGCTGCCCTCTAGTGTCCCAGTGGAGGTATTGCCTCATCAATTCCCTTTTCCCTGGTCCTTCCTCCCTGCTTGCGTCCCGGTCCAGGTAGTGGTCGTGGCTGTCCATCATAATGTATACATACTCTTCAATTTAAATGTACTGCTTCTGTCATTACCAGTGCCCACTGTTGGGAACAATTTGCTAAGTCTTCACTTCTAGCTATTCCATTTGCTTCTGACCACTCATAGAAGTGTCTGTAAAATACAAATGAGGTGTTTATATGATATCCCTGCACTAGCATTGTGTATTTTGTACCTTTGTGTCCTTATGTTTAAGTGTTCTACCCAACTCAGTTTTTCCCTTTTTAATTCTGCTTTATCTAAACTTATATGTACTTCAGCTTTTTGCTTAATTTGTGAATACCATTCTGCCTTTTTGAATTATGGACTTACTAAAAAAAGACATTTTACTTATCCACTATGATCCTTTTGAAGTCAGTTCGTCTTGATCTGTACACCAGCCAAGGTTTTCACTACCAGCTGCGCTTTCCAGGGTGGTGCGCTGTGCTGCTCTCCTGTGTCTCAGCTTTTCCTGCAGAGTAGATGGCACAGAGGGGCTGAGCTATGCATGCTTGCACATCTGTGGGTTGGCATACACCCAATAACTGTGGGTTACCCCACCTCCCCTGTGCATTGAGATACAACAAGGGTGGTCGTCTACAGCCTGTGGGGGCTAGTATTTTTGTTATGTATGCTGGGCACAGTACCATCATTTTATCAAAATAGGCTCACATGTTGAACAGTGTTAAAATTGTGCTCTATAAATAGAGTTATTCTACTGTGGAATTCACTGCAACCAGACCATTGTGTGCGTGTGTAATATTAATAAAGTAATTTATTTCTATTGCTATCAACCACTATGGAACCTCAATTCACTTTGTTTTTTTGGGACCCACTTTGTCCACTTCAGGACAAAGGGAGTCAGAACTTATCAGACACAAGGCAGGAAGCAGCCCTGAAAGAAGTACCAGTCCATCACAGGGCATATTCATGTACACACCCACACGCACTCACACTGGGCTAGTTTAAAGAATCCAGTTAAACTATCAAGCTCATCAAACTCATCATAAGGCAGAAAAACAGAGTATCATAACAAAAACCTCTTCATTTTTTAAAAATTGTGTAGGTGAAGATCTCTCCAGCTATTTGAATAAAGCCATTATAGAAAACCAATTTTCTTAAGCTTTATTAGAAAACTTGAAATTAAGATTGTGAGCAGTATGAAGGATGATAAAAATACATTAATGATTTCTTGTAATATAAAATCTAATACATTTTCAAATCAAGTTTTATTTGTCATATTCAAATCATAAAGGCACTGATTTCTCTGCAATGTACTTTATTTTATATACTTATATGACTAATTATGTTGAAAGTTTCTTCCCATCAGGTTATCTATAACATATCTTTTTCAAAACTTCTTAATTCATTTCAGGATCATGAACAGCAAAAACAAATTCAGGTAACGCTACAAAAAAGACAGCCTTGAACAGGGAATCAACCACAGGGTCCACTCACACCCATATTCACTCTTGTAATCACAAGGGGGCCATTTTAGAATCGTCTAGCAAACTAACTTGCACCTCTTTGCAGATATGGGAGGAAAGTGCCCTGTAAATGTCACACAGACATTGATGGGTCATGGGATTTGTACCCAGGAGCACTGGATCCCTCCAGCACTACCCAGTCCACCACTATGCCATCCAAGTTAACTATGTATTTTTTATTGTAATTCACTCACATAATTATTTACATATGTAAAAATATTGGAATAGAACTGAGGTATAACATGACAATAAAGTAAGACTGAATTTGCATTAGCAGCCGCATGCTTGAAGCAGATTTTCAAGAAAGCACTGAAAAAAATGCAAGTCTAAAATACTACATTTTATTGTTCACAAAGTTTTGCAGCTCTGTTAGATAATGTATGCTCTCATAAAAACAAAAGTGAAAAATTCACAATACTACAAAATGTTGCTCTTCTTGTACAGCTTCCAAATTCATTTATAATGAATACAATACTGGCAGTTGAGAGTATGTCATCTGGGCAAAAAAGTCTTGTTAGTAACATACAGCCAATTCACAGTTTAGCTACGTCAAGACAGGGAACAGTTCTCATTGTCTTGAAAAGGCAGCACCGATGCCACTAGGCAATACAACTACAAATTGAAACATGCAATAACTACAGCTTTGAAAGCAAATGTCACTGTAGAGGTGAATTATTGATATAAATAAAATTTGGTTCGAATAAAATTTAAATGTAAAATGTTAAAACACATTAAAAGAATATGTACAGTAGGAAAAAAAATACTTCCAAATCAGCAATTTTCAACATAATTATGTTTATTCCTAATAGAAATCAAATGAACATGGAAGACGAATGCTTAATGACTGATAAAAGACAAGCAGAGAGCAAAATATTTACATTTGACACTAGATTGCTTGGCTGAGAAGTGAGAATGTGCCCCTGTCTGCTTGATCATTCTGTACTCTCCCAGTTGAGCTCCACAGGGCTACTCGGGTAAGAATGAACAGTAGGGCTAGCAGTGCTACAACTTGTAATGCTAAAAATAAATGACCAATTTGCAGTCTATTAAGGTATCCATAGCTTTCCTTTGTTTCAGTTGCAGTTTGGCTGCACATTTGGTGATTACATCTTAATCAGACCCTTCATACCCCATTCCCCTTTGTGCTGCTTAAGCAAGGTATACTGTCTGTTTCTCTGATTACCTTCTTTACATTTGAGTTGTAATTTATATAGTCAAAAATGTACATCATTTTTCATTCTCATGTGCCATTTCCATGGTGGAGAAGACAAGAATTTAATAGATAGATAGATAGATAGATAGATAGATAGATAGATAGATAGATAGATAGACCTCTGTGCATTTACTAAGTTGGCACTTTTCCTGTTTGCCTTTATTGATTTCTCCAGTTATTGACCACAGCACATTCCTGATAACAAGTTTTGTAATCATTTATTGGACCTTGTGTTTATTTTTGCATTTTAAGCCTGCCATTTATATGTAATACAACAGGCAGATAGACAAATGTATAGTGTGATGAAAAACAGAGATGATCTGGTGTCCCATCCAAGATATACAAGGACAATGAATGACAGTGTACAGGTGTTCCAACTGAGATTGTTCTGTACTCAAAAGTTCCAAAGCACGTAAGTAGCAAACAGTTCCAAAACTACCACTAAAGGGGAAAATCCTGTCAAAAAACCCTGGCTATAATAACATAAAAATATAAAATATTTATGTAAAAAATGGGCTCTGTTACACAGTGAAGCTCCAAAGAGCATAAGAGGCACAGCAGGGGATGCCAGCAAAGGCAAGGCAATCCAAAGCAAAAACATCCTAAATGCTAATCTAGCAAACAAAATCAAAAATTAGAGCACAGGTTAAAAAATGCAGAGTTTCACACACTAAAGAAAAGCACATAAAATCACAGCAGAAAACTCACCACACCAAAGCACATTCAAATGAACTGCTAAGAACTATGGGAAACCCTCCGTCTTTGTAGCACTGACCACAGTACCTGACCACCCGCAAAACACAAGGCACACAGCAAATGCTTAGAAACAAAATCAAAAACAAGAAATAATGCAAACAACTAACAGAAGTAACATTAAGGTTAACAACATAATCAAAAATAAACAAAACAGACATAAAACAAGAATTTGAAATGTGGTCAGAGGAGGAACCCTGGCTAAAATATGACAGCGGTTGCTGGCTTTCCTTTTCCAGGTTGGGATGATGTGATTGCAAGATGCAACATACCTTTATTGTCACTGTGCAATACAATGGAATATTGTTTGAAGCAAGCCTATAGATGCCATAGATAAAAGTTCTTTGCTTTTCTGCTGCAGTGGGTAGTGAAGATATCTTCAGTGATGGTGGTAGAGTGCCAGTAATTCTCTGACCCATTTTGATGATATGCTGGAGGGTCTTTCTGTTCTCAGAGGTGCATCTAGAGGACCATGCTGTAATGCAGTATGTGATGACAGACTCTATGGTGCACCTGCAGAAGGTAACCAGCAGCTCTTGTAGGAGTTGTGCTTTTTTCACGCTCATCAGTTAGTGAAGCCTCTGAAAACCTTTCTTGGCCATTGCTGTCATGTTTGTTATCCATGAAAGGTCCTGAGTGAAGTGGACTCCTAAGAATCTGAAACTCTGGATTGTCTCCACCCTCTCGCTGTTAATGCTTATGGGATGGTGACCACTGTAGTTCAGTCTTCAGTTCCTTTGTTTTCTTGGAGTTAAGTGCAAGGTTGTTGTTCAGGCTCCAACTCTCCAGATTCTCAACCTCCTCTCTAGAGGCTGCTTTATCATTTACTGGAGATCAGGCCTATCACTGTGGTAGGGTATGTTTGTAGTCATTTGTGAAGAGGGAGTAAAGGAGAGGGCTCAGTACACAGCCCTGCAGAGGACAGAGAGAGAATGCCACTCAGGGCTGCCAACTGTCTGACCTGCAAGTGCTTCATGTGTGAAATGTTATAGCACCAGAAGTATATCTAGTATAAAAAAGCCATTTCAACAATCCTGGGCTGTAGGAATCTGGATAGGAGAAACACAAACCTCACCTGGGAGGAGTGAAGGATTGCGTTTGGGTTTGTACTGAATTTGAGGGAGAAGCCTGTCTCAATGTACTTTGTTAAATAAAAAATATTTATTTAAAAAAGGGACTTGTGGGGGTGATGTTGTGTCTGGGGTCTGGGACTCTTTTATGCCCCCTACATACCACAATAGAGACAGATACAACTAAATAAAATGTACCTTTGGCGTCCTAATACATTTTTAAGATATGCCTCCTGAGGATACACCCACTAATTCCTAATTACCACATCAAAACAGAATTTCCAACAAAAAATGTAATGATAATTTTATTAGATATATTTATTAAAGAGGTAAAATACTCAGTAAGCAAAACAGAGGAGGAAAGTACAAACAAATAATTAATACTAAAACAAGAATTTCAAAGATTATAGAAGTAAAAAATAAAAAGAGCAAAAAACTAATCAATTAAATCAAAAACTGGAAACTGAAGAAAACAAACATTTCAAATACAAAGGTGAAATCTAAACTCTATAAAACCTACGTAAATTAACAAAATATTTTTTGTTAACAGACCAAATTTCCATAAAGCCAGAGGCACCAAATACAAATTCTGAACAATATAAAATCCAGAAGTGAGGTGCTGGCATGGTGAAATGTGTGCCTCAACAACAAATTGAGTTGAATGTGGCCCTTTCATTACCACTCCTGTAAATTGGCAGCACACCTGAGAGTTTAACCATAATTGGCAGTGCCATCTTCTTAAGCTTAAGCTAAATTCTTGATGAAAAGCAAAGAGGAAAAAATAATGAATTGACTGGATTTACAAAGAAAAAGAACCAAAAAGGAAACATAAAGAGCAAGGGCTTCCACTTGACATTAATAAGTGAATGGACAGAAAAAAATCTGTTTCATGCACATGCACTATACTATCAGAAACAATCCTTCTATTAAACTAATGCTCATTTGAAATCTTAGTTTTAATTTTAACTTCTCTCTTTCCTCATGACAAATGATGGATATTATCATTTTTCAACAATCTTTTGTTGCCGTCATGCCTCATTCACAGAGACTTGCATGCTGTTGCTCTCTAGCTACCTCTCCCACTTGGTGTTGCCTGGCAACAGCAATTACCCAGCAGTCACCTGAGGCCTCTCAGCCTAATTGCTGCTATACTTAAACAGACTCCTGAATGTAGGGCTCAATCACTTAATTTGATCATTTTTCTCATCTTAGGATTCTCATTTTCTTTGTAAAATTCTCGATATTTTAAAATAAGATTACAATGGATAAAACAGATCAATCAAAGATACAGTCAGTACCAGATGTAACACACATATATTTCATATCCATCTCAATTACTTTAACACCCCCCACGCACACACACACAATTCTGGAAGACATGTGGTCAGAGTGTCCAATGAAACAAACAAAGGTTATGACTACTGTCCAGTTCAAGCACAATAATGTTTGTTATATAATAGCTAGAGATAAGAATATACAAAATTTGACAAGAAGGTCATTCAGTCCATCAAACCCATTTATTTAGCTAACAAGTAAGTTGTCCCAATATCTAATTCATGATTTTTGATTGAACTGCATGGCTCCGTAGGTTGTTCCAGATTCCTGCAACACTTTGTGTAAAGAAGTGCCTTTAGCCCTAAATGCACTGCCCTTTAATTTCCACTGGAGTCCTCCAGTATGTGATTCACACTTTACTTGGAAGAATTCTGCTGAATCTGTTTTATCGATACCTTTGAAAATTTTAAAGACCTGTATTAAGTCTGCAAGCAGTCTCCTCTGCTCAAGGCTATACAGGTTTAATTCTGTGAGTCTGTTGGGGTAGGACATGCCCTTATGTCCTGGGATGCATTTGGTTGTTCTGTGTTGCACAGATTGAAGCTCTGCAGCTATGTCATCCTTGTGGAGTGGTGACCAGAGTTGTACACAATACTCCAGATGTGGTCTCACTGTTGCGTTATATAGTCTGAACATCCCTTGACTTATATTCACCAGTTTTTACTATATTAACCTAACATTTTATTTGCTTTTTTTAATGGCTTCTGCACATTGCTTAGATAATGAAAATGTTATATCAACATAAACCCCTAAATTCTTTTCAGAGGTTGTTTCCTTTTGGACAGTATATTCTATTTTGTATTTACAAATGACGTTCCTTTTGCCCAAGTGTAGCACTTTGTACTTTTCTACATTAAACAACATTTTTCAAATGTGTCTTGTCCAAGCCTTTCTGAATTGATTTTGCCCCTCTAGTGTCTGCCATTGCTGCAAATTTCAGACATTCAGTAACGATAACTAGAATCAATCTCATGAAGGTAAAAAGTGTCAGAAAAAGTAATAGTCCAAGGAGAGACCCCTGAAGAGCTCACCTCCACGTGGAGCATTCTCCTCTTATCTGTGCTCTCTGCCTCCCACCAGGTAACCAGCTCACGTATGTGTTCTTTTAATTTTATCTTTTTAATTTTTTTAAGAAACTACTTTGTAGATGTTGTTAGTGAATATGTTTTTTGCTTCCTTCTTAATGAATATTGTTTTGTTTATTAATTTCAGATTATTTTAAATAAGCAGCCAGATCACAATATAAAGTGTTTTCCAATTTTAAAAAATTAAATGCCTGTTTTTGCAGTTTAAAATGTGGTTCAAAGGGCATCAGTCTAAGTGTAAAAACAAAAGCCTTAAAACTTAAAAACTACATAAACTTTAAAGTGGAAAAAGGGACGATTTAAGAAAACGTGCCTTCTACTTTTCTGAGGCATGTTTGTTGCCATAAAAAAAAAACAAAAAAAAACTGGAGGTAATACATTTAATCTCAGATTCTTGGTACTGCATTTCTTTGGTAAGGATAGATTTCCTGTTTGCTTGTTTGCTCACAGCAGCCCCATTGTAGGTGGATTTTTGACATTTTCCACTGGTTCACCACCAATCACCAGTTGTCTATAGCTTCATTGTATCTTTAGGCTGTTTCTTTCATTTTTCTTTGAGCCTGTAGCTCTCACAAATACCGTTCTACAGTTATACTAGATGTACGCTTGTCTGGATGTTTGGACATATTGCTGGTGAAAAATGACAGTATACTGGTCTGAATCTTAAAACAGTGAACCATAAGCAGTTGAACTGTTCTCAAAACAAAAATGGTGTGTACAGGAATAACCAAAAGAGTTATAAGAAACCTTGCTTGTGCAGGTGAAATGCTGCCATGGAGGGAAACAAACAGCCAGAAGACAGCTAATAACATTCTTGGACAAATTTGGTGCATTTTTAAGGTTTTTGTCTTCATATTATTTCATTTCATATTTTCATATTAGAGCACAGCTAGTTGTGGCAAGTTAATATGTACCATGATGATGAAGAAAAATAAGAGACTACAAAAATACTTAATTTTCCTCTTTCTTCCAAGCTCTCAAAGTATGTACATTTATGACTCAGAAATAAAACTGGCAGTTAGGCACTGCTTTGCAATAACAAATTTATTTAAAAGGATTTAGTACACATAAATAGGAATTGTTATATCTGTGGTGAAACAGACTCAAAGGAAAATAGCGATGAGAAGATGAAATCAGTAAATGTGAGCCAAGCCTAAATTGGGTAACCAAATGTATGTCCGATCTTTTAATAAAGCCAAGAATGGAAATTTGAAACTCAAAGTCAGAAAACAAAGTAAGAATCAAACACAAAAGCACACACCAACAGATGAGACTTTTCTTATCCAGACTCAGATAGCAGGAAGTGAATAGTGCTGACCTTTTGACATGATGACATCACTGGTTGTGACCTCCAGTCATGCAAGATGGCAACCCCCCTAGCAACAGTACACAAAGAATTTCCTTGAAAAAAATAATGACGTTGGAAAAGGTGCAAACCAAAAATGTCATTGCCAAGAATGAATTTTACATACAATTCAAGTGCAGAAATGAATGTTGTAGTGTACAAACCCTAAATAACAAAAATAAAAATACACAAAGATATAACAAAGACAGAAAAAAATGAAATAAGAAGTTCAATAATATTAAGAATATTCTATATGAATTATAGTAACTTTGAAAGCATATGCATTTTAGCAATATTAATTCTCCCAGCTTATGTTAATTGCTTTCAAATAACAATAACATTTTACATTTTTTTTATTGCTCTCTGTTAATGATTATATGCTTTCCTTAGGAATTTTGCCTTTCTTTTTATCTTTGTTTTTAAAAGTCTTCTCTCAGATGGGATGCAAAAATTAATCTGCACTCCAGAGTGAACAATAAAGTGAATGGCTAAATTGCAGCTCTACAAACAGTATGGTCAGCTCTGTATTTCATCTGATAACAAAGGTGTAAATCAGAGTTTAGCTAAGACCTCTGCAGAGACTTCTTCAGATGAAAAGGTGCCCAAAGCTGTCATTCATTTAGGGCTTGTAATCGCTAATAACTGAACATGGGTGGGATGTGTTGGACAAAATATTGCTCCTACAAGCACCTGTAACTAGAAGTGACTTTGATCCAGTCACTAGAAGTTCCATCTTCCTTCAAAACTAGCTGCATTCATCCATTTTGTCTCTTTAAGGACCTGAAGGCTGATAAGCTGCTCTCTTTGGGGTGATAAGTCACCCACTTTCCAAAAGCTTATAAACTTTTTTTGATCTGGAATCTCCATAGGGCTTTGATGCTGGATGCCTTCAACAAGCTCTAAGAACCACTGTGCCAAGCCAAGCTCTGTGCCAGAGACTAATCCTAGGCTATGAAGACTGAAAAACAGCCATACCTTCTGTTGTGCCAGAATGAGTGACGCTTTTTCCTATGAAGTTGCAGAGGACACAGCAAACAGCCTAACAGTGAGATGAGGAAGGCAGAATCACACCACACCATGGTAAAAAGGATTATTTAACAAAAGCCAAGAGTGCACTCCAACACAAAAATTGTCCTCCATTTGAACCTGGATACAATAATCCCGGTAAAATGAGATAAGAATGATTGATTGACAGCTTTAAGCCACACCCCTACATTATGAATTATGATTTATGCCCCAGCCCCAAATTATGAATTACGAAACATAGGCCTCTGTCCCAACTGTCAAAAAGGGAGATAGGAATTATTTATTGACATCTTTAAGCCCCACTCCCAAAATTATGAATTATGATGTATGTCCACAAATTATGAATTATGATTTATGCTCCCACCCCCCCCACAAATGGGCATCTGTCATGATGTATGTTAATTTGGACATTTCATTGTTTTTGTTGTTGAGTACAACTACACCAAGCAATTTGAAGCACCAACCTTACTTGTTTTATGTGTCCTCATTGCTCTAGCCATCCCAGTCATGACTATGGATGTCCATGTTCAATAAGGTGATGCTAGCTGCAGGCATCCCAGGCATCATAGTAACCTTCAATGGGGTGCGATGTGGCGTAATGCCACTAGTTAACAAAGCACGTTTCCTGTTCCATTAATGGATAATGCAGGTGTTTTTCCCCCAGGTTTTCCTGCATTCCTGTCACATTCCAAAGAACAGATTATGAGGTTACTTGTGTGGGTGTAGGTGTACATTAAGTGTGCCCTTCAATGGACAGGCCATAAGGGTGGGACAGGCCCCAGCGTTGGAGACCCTGAAATGGATTCATCAAGCTGAAAAATGAATGAAAGCACTAACAGAAAGCTAACAGTTTATACTTATCAGAGTGTGCTTTTGAAATGGAATCAACGTCTTTGCAACCAGGCAGCATGGTGACATACAATTCAGCTCAGCTAGGTGTTGGATCGAGCATCTTAATTTTGAATAATACACTGGGTTGTTGTCTGTGTGCTATTTACATGTTATGCATCTCCAGCTTTGTGGGGTTTTCTCTAAGTACTCCAGTTTCTCTCCGACATCCCAAGGACACCTGTCTTAGATTGTCTTGTTATTCCAAACTGGCCTGCTATGAGTATGTACATGAGAGGGTCCTGCAAAGACCTGGCACCCCATTCAGTGCTAGTTCTTGGTTTGGATTAAGAGAGTTTGAAAGCATTGTGTTTTGTATTCAGAGGAAATCAACTTATACACTATAGACTGCATGAGCAATTATCTAAAACTGACACAGTGGCTTATTCTTACAGTTCTTGTGGATAAAATCTGGTGAGTTGTTATTTGTACAGTATCAGGGAAATTCCAGCTTCATAAGAGAACATTTGCAAAGTGAAGGTTAGGCCACTTCCATGATCATTATGTCTCTATGGGGGCACCGTAATGAATGGCAGGGCTACTCATTTATTGTCTTCCAAACAGTCATCTTCTTTGATTTCTTACCCCAGTATTATAGACTTTATCAACTGTCGCACCAATGTTGCTGAGACTCTTAATAAGAGAACATCAGAGTAGACGCCTCCTGCTATCTGCGCAGTCAGAAGATTCTGACTCTGTGTTTCCTAATTGCTGATGTGATTCTTTCATTTACCTGCTCTTTCTCCTATTTCTTACCTCTCGGCATAATCTGTTAGGCTCAGGTCTTTGAAGTTATCTCGCTTCAGCAAGTGTGCTTTTCTGTCTCGATAAGGGAATTTACAATTATCTGTGCACACATGTATTATGCCTTGAAATGCTCTTATTATTAGGCTTTGAAGTATGGAATTATTTAAGTTAGAAAAAACCCAATACAATCAGACAGAAGACCTACTCCCTGCTATATAAGAGGAGAAAGGTTGAAAAGAAGAATTAAAGAGCAAACTGAGCTCCAAGTCTACAAGTAAAGTAAGCCCTTTATGGTTTCACAGTCACAAACTTAGCTGAATTATAAAGATGTTCATTTTACAGTACAGCCTCTGGCCTTACCTTTCTGTTACTGTACAGGTATATCTAGTTGTCTTATAAATTAGGGATACAAAGAAAGCAAGTGTGAAAGCTAGAAAAGGAGCTGGCAGATTAGTCATGTGGCAAAGGGTATTTATTATGTGTCAATAAAGACAGAAGGACCTGAATCCTAAACAAATGGGTGTTTGGGTTAACAAGGCCTTGCCTACATACCTCCAAAAATTTAAGCAAGAATCTATACTACTGTGGTAGCCAAACAGAATTTGAGACCGTTTTATAAGCCCAATTTACATGAATCTAGATGGAAAGTGACAGGAGTTTGATATTAGAGGAAAGTAAAATGAAATGAAAATAAAAAAGTTGAACGAATCTGATTAGATGCAAATTTCTATGAATTTACTAATGACTGGGAACGAAAGTGAATCCAGATATACTCTAGGTGGAAATTAATAGGTACTGTATATTCAGGAGAAGGTAACATTTCATGCTCTATAATCAATAGGAATCAGTTGGCAAAATATGTATTTATGTAGGTGTTTTGAATAAATGTACAGTTATACCTAGAATTATATCAAAATAAGACCTTTTAAAGGCATATGTTACTCAGAGCTAGGCAATGTAGTACAGGATTAAAGGGAAGGGCAGCACAATGACACAACAGGCACCATAGCCACCTATCAGCACTTGCACTGTGGTCCTGTTTCTAGCTACGGTGCTCTCTGTACAGAGTTTGCATGTCATTTTCTGGTTTCTGTAGTTTATTTGCAAGTACTCTGTTTTCCTTCCAGTATACAATGGTAAATCAAAAAGTAAAGGCTATTTGAAACTACACAGCAACCACAACATTTGTGATGGCATTTGGGTATTTTGAACACGCACATGGCAGCGCTCTGCCACAGTCTAGTTGAAGCCAAGGTCAAATGAACATGGTCGCTCCACTGCAGGATTATACCATTGTTGAACAACATACCATAGTGAGATTTCTTTGTGAAGAGGGAGTGGGCAGAATGGTTACATGATTGAATGGTTTGACTACTTTTATGTGAACTTAAAGTGCATATGTACAGTATAATACAGTACTCACTATGCTACCTGGCTTCACCAAGGAAGTTTCCTAAGACAATGGGCATCAGCTTGAATGCCATTGGTTAACCAGGTGTATTAGCAGTATTATGTATCTAAGTGCTATTCTTTATACAATATTTGTAGTTTTTTTTTTTTTGCAAAACTCTGAGGTTGTGGGTTCAAATCCTGCTGCTGTCACTTCACCTGCCTGTACTTCAATTGAAAAAAACAAAAATAATATAATCAATTGTACCTCCGATGTTGTAACATACCATAGATAAATGCATGAGTCAAATAATATGTAACAATAATAATAGTATTAGGTCACGGGAGTTGCTTAATTTTAAACATGCCATTCACATTTGTCAAGAGGAAAACATCCATTCATCCAACCCACTATATCCCAACTACAAGGTCATGGGGGCCGCTGGAGCCAACCCCAGCCAACACAGGGCAGGAAACAAACCCCAGGGCGGGTGCCAGCCCACCACAGGGCACACATACACACACACACACTAGGGACAATTTAGGATCGCCAGTGCACCTAACGTGCATGTCTTTGGACTGTGGGAGGAAACCGGAGCACCCAGAGGAAACTACACAGACACAGGGAGAACATGCAAATGCCACGCAGGGAGGACCCAGGAAGTGAACCCGGGTCTCCTAACTGTGAGGCAGCAGCGCTACACACTGCGTGATCATGCCACACAAGAGGAAAACATTCCTGTAAAATATCAATTCCTGCTTTTTTATGCTTTTCCTAGTGACTTGACTTTTCTTGATACACAAAATAATTATTATACTGGAAAGCTTTAGGATTGAAATAGGTTATCAGTACGAATAATGTGAATCTGAGTGTGTCATTATTATTATTACTATTAGATGTTTATGATTTTCATTTGTTTATATTGTTCACTCAATTACAGTAGTTCTCTTGTGTTCTTCATTAGTTGTTTGTTGCCCAGATGTGAATGTATATGCAAAGCAGTGCTTGGAGTGAATATACATAATTACTAGTACCCTATGTGTTACACTCATCTATTACCAAAGAGTGAGGAGTGCAGAGCATTTCCCCATTAGAAATTTAAGTGCCACTTTCTAATGCTGGGCATACACTATGTGATTTTAGGATTATTTTAAATCCAATTTGCCGTCACCAACTGATGTTGAAAGTCAGCCCAAATTTCAACTTAATTGGTTATTGTTTCATGCACGCTATGAGAAAGGTTGAGAAGCCCATTTGCATTTTAGATTGGGCCTTTGTACAATGGGAAGAAATTTTGTCATGTTAGAAATTTCATTCAGCTGTCTTGTAGTGCAATCTAATTTTTTGATGTTGCTAACAAATTTCTTTGTGCATTGAATGCAGTATATTGTACACTGGGTATTGCCATTTCCATGCTCATTTTCACTTTTAGGATTAAAAAAATCTAAATATCATACAACAACATACATACATCTAAATGGTCAATTATAAAAGCATCTTAGGAAATCTTTATTGGAAAAACCTAAAATAAACACACACAGACACACACACACACACACACACATAAAGGTAAATTCCGTTCTTTTAATTGTCTCTGTAAATTAGACAGACTTTATTGTCTGTGCCTCAACCATCCTCATGTCCAGTTAAGTGTTTTTGTTTTCTTTGTACTTTTAAAGCAAAGTATGCTTTTTTGAGTGGGTAAAGTGATCCATCAGGGCCATGCACATATATATTCTGAGCACGCACATTGTGGCATTTCAATTGGACTGAACTTAGTTGTACAGTTTGAACACAAATATGACTGATGTCTCTATCATGAAGTGCGACCATCATCATGATTTCTAAAAACTGCATAGTGTACGCCGGGCATAAGATTGCTGGTTGTACCTTGGAGCTTGCAGCCCTGCCATCAAAGAGTGGGGCTTTTGGATGTTGGTTTTCATAGCTGCAACTGGGGGCTGGAGTTTGACAAAGCAGAATGGATAAGCAAGATTAGAGTTGGTATGCATCTAAGAGCACAGAGACAACAGAAAAAAACAGAGCTTGCTACCCGTTGAGCTTTCTCGAACTTTCTCCTTCCATTTCCATGTCTTATTCATCCTGTCCAGGACGTCTTCAGTCAACCATCCATCCATCCTATTGGTCAGTAGTGCTATTCTTGTGGCCCACCAAGCACTTCTGCTGTAACCTTCATTTGCATACAGCATACTCTCAGAGCAGCTGAGAGTACGTATATTAGCATAATATGAATAAAAACAGACAAATAAAAAATGTACATACAAATAAAAAGACGTCTGAAATTCATTTTGAGATATTTTTAAATGTTAATTTGGCTTGCTATAGTGTTTATTTTATGTTTGGATTATACTATAAGTTACAAACACAAATACTAAATCAAACTTTCACTGGCATTCTTCTGTGCATTTCACATACACAATTTAAATCCTACCCTTCATTTCATGTTTTAAAGATTCTTGGAAATAAACCCTTTTGTTATTCTTTTTGTTTAAGAAATATTCCCATTTTTAAAGAGCCATTGTTGCCAGTTGGTCATAAGTTTGAGTGAGCAATTTCCACATTTTTGAGACTGTTAAGAGCATTTTGAACTTTAACAGCCAGTTCCCTCAGGATAAAGCCTGCAGGTAGTGCATGTGGGGCAAGTTTTTCAGGGGTGAGCTTCTTCTGGGTTGGCCAGTGAAAGTTCTGGCTTCCTTTCTGTGGTGCTTTTGGAGGACTCACACCATTTTGCCATGTTCCTCACTCCTGATTACAGAAGGGGCAACCCAGTGCACTTACAGGGTATACCACCAACTCCCAACCCAATATCTCCTGCACCCTGACACTGGTATGTGGGGTATCTCTCACTTTGTAATGAAGACCTTATGTGGGACTTTCTTCTGTTCTGTGCTCTCCTAGGAATGCTTTTGCCCTGAATTGGCCACTGATTTACATCAGGTGTCTTTAGTTTCTAGATACCTTGTAATCATGACAAAAGCTTTTCAGGCAGGATCCATCCTGGCTGTAAATTCACTTGACATGCCTTTCACAGTAGTAATGTGAAGGAGTGTGCTTATATACACGAGATTAATGCCAACATTTGTTGTTGGTCTGCTAGATCATAATATACAAAGTGATTAAGGTATCCACCATGTGTTTCCTGGCATCCTGGATTCAGTCCTTTCCACATGGGCTATACATGACCTTTATTTTCTGAACCACCGGACAGTTTTCACTCTCTCAGACTAAGTGGTCTGTTAATCAATGCATTTTTCCTTAATATAGCAATATTTAGTTCAACACGGTGGTGTAATACTTAGCTCTGCTGTTTCACATTTCTAGATTTTTGTTTTGGCTTGTATGTTCTCTGTATATCCTCAGGACTTTTGTCTGAGTACTCCTTTTCTCTCCACATCCCAAAGATGTGCTGCTTAGGTTAACTAACCACTCTCAACTGACTCGCTTTCTGAGGATGTGTGATGCACTGTGAGATGTCATGTCTAAGGTTAGTTCCTGCCTTATTCATGCTGTAGTTCACTTCGTATAAACTCTTATTAACTATGTGATGTGAGTACCATGGTGAATGGACAGGCAACTTGTAGGAGTGAAGGATGATTTCTTTCCCAGATGTGATGCTATAATAAAGACAAATGAACAGACGGGTTTCCAGCTGGGGGGAATAGGAACTCTTTCCAGCCAGGAGGTCACTATAATAGAATGACCGGGGTGGACAACAAGGCTTGGATCCTTTATCCCCCAATATGCTAGATGGCAGTGTCCCTGGGTTAGGATTCCCACATGGACACGCACAGGGTATGCTGGGACCTGTTGTCCCATGGGGCATCCCTGCTGGGTTCTGTGAGGACCACCAGGGGGAGCTGTCAAGGGACTTTCATTTGACTCAGAAGTGCATCCAGCAGGCTATGCCCTAGCATCGGAAATATGCAGAGTCACAAAGAAGCCACTCGACCTCATCCAAGGGAGTTGGAGGCAGAGGACAACACTTACTTGGAGGAAGGGGAGTAGAACGGAGAAGGAGGAAACTTTTTATTGTGTGATGTGTTATACAGAGCATTCTAAAAGGGCTTGTAAGGTACTGGAAAGAATAAATCATTATATTTGAACCTGTGACTATATTTGTGTTGGTTGCGTCCAGGGTTTAGGGCTTGGTTGCTCCCCCTATCTGCTACAATGGTTTAAAAAAATGGATAGACGGACAAGGAGGCCATCACAATTCTAATTTAAAATTCTAAGTTAATTGTAGATCCCAAATGAACTTAATATATGGGAGTAAATGCTTAGGAAAAGACTAAAACTGCCTTTGAGATGTTGCAGGGATTCCTTTTAGTGGATTTAATTCCCCACTAGGCTGGATAATGAATCAGATAACAAATGGATGGAATGCAAGTTTACTTTGGTCATATGAAAGCTGTATAATTACAGAGTAGACCTCATCTCAAAGTTATAAAAATGTGGAACACTCATTTATAAGTACTGTATATTAAAAGTTAAGTAACCATAAAAACAGAAACAATGATGTTTATTAACTCATTATAGAAAGTCGGAACATGCAAAATATATTGCTATGGTAACAAGCAGAGGCCTAAAACTGCCAGAGACAAGAAAAATAAAACATTCTGGAATAAGTGTGGGAATCAGAAAAATGGCAGGGTACTGATAGCCTTCTGCTTTGAGGTTTATCATGGCTTAGAGACAAGAAATGAATGTAAAAAGTGTCAATTTTCATATTTGCACCATCTGTCACAACTACTTGATAGCTGAGAAGCTGCCAAATATTTTCAAGAACTTCATTTTTAAGTGTGATGGCGTTTGTAAAGTAATTTTTGTAGGTTTGATTTAATGAGATGCCAGCTATTACATGTTTCAATGGTTGAGAGGTATCATACAAAGAGAAAATTGAAAACGAATGACTGAGTTTAAACAGGATGGTTCTTAAATACGCCAGGATACAGACATGGCTTCAGCAACAGTCTCCCAATCTGCTGTGTGGAATTCTTGGGATGATTTCAAAATAATATTATTAACACCATTTTCATATCTGGCCATCTCGTATGGATAAAACAAAGTTTGCAAATGAAAGGCGATCATTCAGCCCATCTGCTGCTTTTTGATCATCTAGAAGTTAATTTGCCCCACGTCTCATTCAGGCACTTCTTAAGAGACTGCAAGGTGGTTGCTTTAATTTAATGACCTGGCACATTGTTTCAGACTCCTACTACATTCTTCTTAAAGAGACACTTCCACTAAGCTTCATCAGTGCTTTTTTGTGTGTTGTCAACCTCAGAGATTAATGGAATAATGCAAGAAAGAATTTAAATTCAATTGAACTATTATAAGACAGTGGTTTTCAACCTGTGGGGCAGGCCCCCCTAGGGGGGCGTGAAGATGTGAAAAAAGAAAACAAGAATCAAAAATATAAAAAAAACAATGTCGATAAAAGTTAAGTGGGTATAATAAAATATGCGATGTGAATGGGACCCGGACACAGACAGACGGACAACAGTTTAGCACCCATCACACTCATTTAATATATACACTATTTACAAAGTCACTTGTACACACCCAGTGCCTCCAGCACCGATCCCCCAAAGTCCAGGGCTTACAGTCACCAAGTGCCTTTCTGGCCACCTCCAGTCCTCTCTCCAGCTCTGTCCTTCTTCCACCCGACTTCCGCTCTCGAATGAAGGGAAGCGGCCCTTTTTATCACACCCCGGATGTTCTCCAGCTGCTTCCCGGCATTCCTCCGCAGACACACCCCAGTGTGGCGGAAGTGCCGGCTGCGCACCCGGAAGCCCTTTCGGGTGTCCCCTGTCTTCTTCCCCCCAGCACTTCCTGGTGTGGCGGAAGTGCTGGGCTCTAGGTTTCTTCAGATACCGGGGCGCCGCCTGGCGGTGGCCACGGGCCCCTACAGGGTTGGGCTTCCAAGCCCCTTACCCGAGGCTACCAACAAAACCAAGGCGGTCGCCCCCTCGTGGTCGGGAGGAAGCACCAGCCCTCCTCTGGTCCCCTTGGATGTCCCGGCTGGGCTCCACCCCCAGCCGCCTGTGACAGCATCTACATTTCAAAAAAATGTTGGGGGGGGGGGCGCAATTAAAACTGTTATGAAAACTCGGTTCGCAAATACTTAAAGGTTGAGAAATGCTGAATATAAGACACAATGTGCTTAACAAGAGTATCCTTTTGTTAACCTTGAAGTTGAATTAGAATTTACATGTTTAACTGAAATAATATCCAACCCTGAGATTATTTGTCCGATTACAAATGCACAACGGTGTAGTTATACTTTTGAGTACTTATTATTCCTATTATTATTTCTGGTTCTTCTAACAGAGCCTATTACTCAATTTCCTAAGCCCACTCTTCCATTAAAGGATTCAAGGTACAGACCATTCTTTAATGTTCTTTTTGCCTGATCTATGGTATAAGCCATATGCACACATGTGGCTAATGTCTTTGGTGAGGGACCTAGACGGCGAACAGACACTTCCAGCTAGGATACCAGTGACTGATTATGCCATTGGACATGTACATCTAAAATTGTTTGCATTTAACTGATAAAATGTTAAAGGATCCCATCACCTCACTCACCTCAGAAGTGTTAAGTAGGGTTATGAACTGGGCGGATCAATTATCTTGGCAATAGAGGAGGACCCACACCTTTCACCAGTTAACCTGATCTGAAACTCTTTAGGAGAATGTGGTTAGTAGCATCTGCAAGAGTGGCTTACAGAGAGAAAGAGGAAGTTAGCTGCTTCGTAGGTCAAAGCCGCATCACAGAATAAGTGGTCAGATCTACCACTGCCTAACCAAAATTTACCTTTAGTGTTGAGATACGGCTGGAGGTTTATAATCCCAGTGTTGTGAGTTGCACTGCTACCTCTGCCTTCTCAGGGTGAATAACTTTAAAGATAGAAAGAGCATGTGGAGGCACTAAACCTGAGCAATTCCTTGGTTATTGAGCCCAAGTTAGGCATGATGTGCAAACTCCACATATGCAGTGCCCCCCACTCAGGATTTCAACCCAGGACTCTGAGGCTATGACTCAGCAGTGCATACCATAATTCCTTCATGCTGCTCAACTCAACAATATGTTTTAAATGTTATTCTTTGTATAGATATGTATATAAATATATAAACACTATGTGTGTTTTTATATTCTAACCAGTGACATTATAATAGAAGCTATTTTGGCACATCTGCAAGTCAGATACTAATTTAAAAAAACAATTACTACATCTCTCTACTTTTAAGCTTCAGAATGCACCAGTGACACTTTAGAAGACTGCCTAAAGTCCCTCTATCAGTCAGTTACTGCTATGCTAATTGTAACTGTGTACATCATTTAATGGGAAATGTACTCTAAAAAATTAACTGAAATGACAGTGCTTTACATAGCAAAAATGAATACAATGAAAAAACATAGTATACTCTGCACAGGAACCTAAACAGGAATTAAAATGCAAGGTAAACACTGGGAAAAGCAAACAATATCCTGTTGTCTAATCAAAATGTAAAACACTGAAGTGAATCTACAGGCTATTAACAGGCAGAACTGAAGGACAGAGCATCAGAGTAAGCAAGTAGGTTGAACAGAGTCGTCAATAACAAAATTAAATAGAAAGCTAGTGGATCTCAAATAAGAGAGTGATAAAAAGTGTTCATTTTTGTTTTATGTTTCATGAAAGGATATATAGGGAAAGTTCCAGAGAGCATTAGCCAGAAGATTTACACAGGATGAATTTTGGGTGACAACAAGGCCAATACAGAATTCATTAGTTTTATATCAGAAAAGCAGAGATGACAAGTATTCTGGGATGATAGAATTTACCTCTTTGTTAGTTAATTGCAGGGTTTTCATGACAATTCTATTTAGCCTGTGACTGACAGTAGGAGACATACAGTATGTTACAGACCACACACAGAATCAGATAAATGGCCATTGCACAATGAGATAAGATTACACAATGAAGCATGTTTTACAGCAAACACGAGAATCCCTGTATATTGTAGGGATGTCTCTCCTCAAATTGAGTCTGAGAAACTGAAATGTGACATGATTGAAAGTGTATTTCTAAGGGTTTCATAGTGTTTCTCGTCTGTGATTTTTGCACAATACTGATATCTGAGTGAAAAGGAGGCAATAGTAAAATGTTAACAGATTGGTCCATTTGCTTCCATTCTTTCAGTTTATGAGTTATAGGTATGGTGAACCTTTTGGAACACTGTGCACAGTTTATTGTGAAGCTGAACCCTAGAAACACTACCAGTAGTGTTTTTAATTTCCCAGGTAATGCAAATAACAGATACAATAAAGCTAAAATTTATAAATATTTTGAAGTGCTCCTGACTTGAATAACATTATAGTAATCAGAGCAAAAGTTATTTCTTGTGAATTTTTAAACTTTTCCAACAACCTGTGTGAAAACAATCAAATAAGATGACAGTAAAATGTTTAAACCACTATAGCTTATTTGTATTTCCCCAAATTTTATCTAAAGAACTATAGTAGCAGAAGCATTGCTCAAGCATATTTGTATAATGAGTTAAGGTAACAATGCAAATATTTATGTGACTTTTTTAAATGTTAGCTCTTCTGTCCAATCCATCATCTACACTACCTCTCTATCATTTTCTCTGCTCTCATTCTTTTTGTGTAAGATTGGATTCCATAAATGCTCTAAATCCTGGCAGAGTTAGAACCATTACCATTAATTCTTTGTATTTTCTGTTTTAGTGTGGTTTCATGAATATATTTTTAATCCTTATATCCTTTATCCGTAATAATTCAATAATTGAATCAATGGACCAAGCAAAACTTCTATAGTGGTGTGGCTGACAGAGATATTGGCGTTCACCTACATCGATGTAGGTCTTTATACTGTTTCAGAAGAGAGCAAGAGTGGTGATAGTTGATTACGTTATAAAGATGATTCAAAGTGGATTAATTCAACATTGATTTACAAATGCTACAAATCACAATGCTGCACTGGCATCAAGACCAAAAATTATAATAGCCTCATCATAAAAATGGTCTTGAATAAATGTCTACCATCAAAAAACAGAAAAGTTACCTGTTTCATCATGGTTTGTCTCTATCACACCCTGTAATGTTATATAAGTGGCTTTTTAAAAATGTATGGTTTTGCTTTGATAAAAAAATAGTGCCATTAAGCTCATTTCAGAGTTAAGTGTCACAGGTACAAAGTGCAATGAAATACCAATCTGCACCCTGGACCAATATGCAACAGTCTGTCACTGTCCTTGTCTGGCAGTCCAAATGTCCCACCATAGGCTACATAAAATATAAAGTCACAATGAAACAACTGAGGTTTCCTTTCACATTACAGTTTCACAATACTGATACTAAACTTCATTTAGCATATGATTTTGCAACAATGAAACTCACTTCACATCAAATCAAATTTTGTTCATCACATACAAATATACATACAATACAATATGCAGTGAAATGCTCTGTTGCTAAACTTCAATGAATGTGCATATTAGAAGAATATAAAAGGACAATAACAATAATACATGACTTTATAAATTTATACTAATAAAAGGCAAAGCCCTCACTCACTCACTCACTCACTCACTCACTCATCACTAATTCTCCAACTTCCCGTGTAGGAAATTTGGCAGGCTTATTCTTTACAGCTTACTTACAAAAGTTAAGCAGGTTTCATTTCGAAATTCTACACGTAACGGTCTTAACGGTCGATAATGGTCGACAACGTCCACCATGTTGAACTTTCTTATTTATGGCCCCATCTTCACGAAATTTGGTAGGCGGCTTCCCTGCGCTAACCGAAACCGATGTACAGTACGTACTTATTTCGATGGTATGACGCCACTATTGGCCGCCATATTGAACTTTCCGACGTCACTAATTTTCCAACTTTCCGTGTAGGTAGAAGGTTGACCCCATCTTCACGAAATTTGGTAGGTGGCTTCCCTGCGCTAACCAAACCTGATTTACGTACTTATTTCGGTTGTATGATGTCACTGTCGGCCGCCATATTGAAGTTTCCAATGTCACTAATTTTCCAACTTCCCATGTAGGTAGAAGGCTGAAATTTGGCAGGTTCATTCCTTACAGCTTACTTACAAAAGTTAAGCAGGTTTCATTTCGAAATTCTACACGTAATAGTCATAACGGTCAACAACGTCCGCCATGTTGAACTTTCTTATTCATGGCCACATCTTCACGAAATTTGGTAGGCGGCTTCCCTGCGCTAACCGAAACCAATGTACGTACTTATTTCAGTGGTATGACGCCACTGTCAGCCGCCATATTGAAGTTTCCAACGTCACTAATTCTACAACTTCCCGTGTAGGTAGAAGGCTGAAATTTGGTACTTATTTCAGTGGTATGATGCCACTGTCGGCCGGCATATTGAACTTTTCAACGGTCTTTGTTACTTATGGGCCCATCTTCAAGAAATTTGGTACGCAGGTTCCCAACGCTAACTGAATCCTACTTACGTGCATATATATGTCCATAGCCTGCAGCTCGGTCACCGTGTGAGGTGGCGTTGGGTCCCCCATCCCAACGCCTCCCACGTTGTTAGCTGCCTGCCTATATAAGGCCGTCCGTTACTCCAGTCTCTACATTCCCTTCCTTGCTTCGCCACGGAATTCACGTCTCCCTGCTGATAACTACAGCCTTTTTATTTAATCCACGGCTTCTCCGATGTTTTATTGTTCATTTATTACGATTATAGTTATTGTGTAGGTATTTTAGACTTACTTTACATTGTTCAGGTACCCATTTCCTTTATCATTCCAACTGTACCCCCATTAACGTGTCTATCAAGGTGATCACCATTGATCAAAGAACTGTCACTTACCGAGTGGTTTCCATGCCCAGAGATGGCATCTACTTTTTCCATTCTCTTTGTTACATATTTCATGGCCATATCAGGCTCACTCTTGAGGAACATTGTGTCTTATGTATTGAATGACTGGGACAGGTTCAAAGTGTGGACTGATGACGGTACAGGAGATAATTATTCTACACAGGAGCACTAGAAGAGTGAAATGCTTAAGCCCTTCACCTATGCATCTGCATGTGAGTTGATGGCTGCCAGTGAATTGTTCGGTTGTCACTTTCAAGTGTACCGAAATGGCCAAATATTTTACACCTTTGGACAACCGCCAATGCCTCTTAAACATCTTGATTGACAGGTGACGATTTCAGTAGTGGATACTTTGATGTTTATGAATGTTTAAACTCTCAAAAGCTGGATGTAAAGTAATCGATGAAACAGGTTGTATACTTACAACGCTTGACAGGGTATTTTGCTAGTATGTTATAAATAATACATAACTAAATAAATAACTTAATAACACAATTTAAGAAAGTTAACAACAGGGCATCATATTTCTAGGCACTTTCCTTCTTCAAGATGCATATGGACTGTGCGAAAAAGCTTCTCTTCAGCCTCTCTGAATTAGACTTTAGGCAGTGGTACCATTTACCTGACCGCAGCACAGAGAAAAGGATGTTGTTGGGATGGCTGTCATCTCTGATCATTTTCTTTGTCCTTGTTTGGTGTAAATGTTCTGGAAGTTAGGGAGTGCAGATCCAGTGATGCATTCAGCGGACTATATCATGCTCTGTAGAGCTTTGCAGTGTTGTTTTGTGCTGTTCCCAAACTAGGCAGTAATACTTCCTGTCAGGATACTTTCATTGGTGAACATGTAGAAGTTCTTTAGTAATTAGGAGGGTAGCCTGAAATCCCTGAGGCATCTGAGGTGGTATGCATGTTGATGTGCCTTCTTCATCAAGGTGTTGATGTGTTCAGACTAGGTCAGGTCTTCTGAAATGTGGACACCAAGGTATCTGAAACTGCCCACCCTCTCCTCCTGAGTGCTGTTGATACTGGAGTGGTGGTAGTGTCTTTGTTATTTTTTCCCCTAGAGTCAAACTCCTTTGTCTTGCAGAAATTCATGAGTGGACTGTTGTCTGAACACCAATATGACATACTCTCCACTTTCTCCAGGTAAACTTGCTCATTGTTGTTACAGATTAGGCTTACCATGGCCGTGTCATTAGAAAACTTGACAATAATGTTGGAGTCATATGAAGACATGCAGACCCATGTATAGAGGGATTACAGCAGAGGACTCAGAACATAACCCTGTGGAGCACCTAACTTAGAAATGAGGGATGATGAAGTGTGACTGCTTACTTGAACCACCTGGGGTCTCCCTGGCAGGCAGTTAAAACCCAAGCTGTATAATGAAGTACTCAGACTTTTAACAGTGCTTTGGAGTTATGGAAGTTTTTTTGGGACTGAAAGAAAGAAACATGGTTCCTTAAGGTTTGGCAACACTGTACACCTCTTGTGATGAAAATAAATGGGAAAAAACTGACTTGTGGAAATTCAACATGACTAAACAAAAAAGACAAAAGCAGTAATCA
The DNA here is from genome assembly GCF_016835505.1 of Polypterus senegalus. NCBI lineage: Eukaryota > Metazoa > Chordata > Cladistia > Polypteriformes > Polypteridae > Polypterus > Polypterus senegalus. Next base: position 47,128,758 of record NC_053162.1, on the reverse strand, counting down.
TGTAAAGCAATTACAGTGTTATTAAAATTAGTTGGTAAGAAAATCACACACCATAGATTTTAGATGAGATCTGGCTTTGGGTGGTACAAACAGCTTGATCAGCTCAAATGTACTGCTGCCTGATAGGAATTGCAACCCATGTGAAGATTGTTTTTTGGGTTGCCTCCCATTACAATGCTTTTCCCCAACAAGCCATATAGCCTATATTTTAAGTGGGATGAATGGCAATTTACTTGCAAAATTTCATAAGCAAATTTATTTATACAGAGGATGGATAGATTATTGGTGCAGCCAATATCGTTTCCATGAGTTAATTATTTCAAAATGACTTTTTTTTCTCCTAGTTCCCCAGTTATTATTATAAATTTCAGCAGACCTTCAGCTGTGTAGAAGACCTATATTATTTTTCACTTTATCTTACATTTTCATTTTAGCTTGTTGTGGAAACACAAAAAAATCATTTTTTTTACTTATATTGATGAAAAAAAAAACTTGCATTTTTAATTTGAAGGAGTGGTTAGTATAGGTATTGATTTTACAAAAAAGAAGGTTTCATTAGAATCCTTTAAAAAAAAGGTTTAAAGAAAATGCAATTTATATTGGGATGCATGGTGGCATAGTGGTCAACACTACTACCTGACAACTGCATAGTATTGGGTTGAAGTCATGACGCCAGTGCTGCTTGTGTGGAGTCTCCATGCTCTCCACATATCTGCACTGATTTATTTCCAAACATTCCAAATTTCCACCCTACAAAAACATACAGGCTAATGTGTCTGGTTAGCCCATTACAAGTCTGAGTGTTGTTCAACCTTTTAATGTGCTTCTATAACAGTGATGGACTGGTCCATGTAGAGGGTGGACACAGAGGACAAATGTGACCAAAAAAAAACTTTTTATGCTTTAAGAGGGTAGAAAATACATATTCCCGAAATAAACCCCAATAAACAATTAAACTAAAATGAAGAGCTAAAAATCTAAGTAAAAAATGGTTATAATAAAAAACCTAATGAAAAAAACCTTTCCCTATCTAATGTGAAAGGAGGATGGTTTTTTGTGCATTTATGCAAAGCTTAGATACCTGTGGTTGCATGCCATCATCTTAAACAACATTAATGTGATGATGTCACTTGTAGCATGTTATGTTCAACTGGTGATCTTTTTGAGTTCTTTGTATTTTCTTTTTTTCTGCTCTTTGTTTTAATGTACCTGTGGTTAATTTGTTCTGTTTAGTGTATTATTGAATTTATTTCTTCATAGCTTTTAATAATACAGTTCTAATTTGAGAAACCAGATTAGATAATTGCCCTCAGATGTTCCAATTGGATAAAAAAAACAGATTTTGCCTGCCATTCATTCAATGGAATGGCATTAGTTAAATTTCAGCTCACTACTCCCTTAAGAATTCTTGTTTTGTGGTTTGGTGGCTTTGTTGGTTTTCACTTGTCTTGATTTTTGACTTTTGGTTTTGTTATTAGTTTTTGAATTTTATATTGGCTGTGTTGTTTCTGGATTTTGACATTTCTTTTTGTATTTTGCCTTTTTGAATTTTGGCAGTTTTTGAAATCTATTATTAGTGTTTCATGTTTTACTTTGAATCAAGTCAAGTGGCCTTATTGTCATACCATTCATACACTTTATTGCATTATACAGTGGCAGGAAATAATGTTCCTCAGGACCACAGTGCAACATAATACATAAACACAGGACAAGTGGAAGACAAAGTCTACACTATACAAATTAATGACAATAAAAATAATAATATTAACAGTGAACAAATTATGACCGAGAGTTGTTGTCTACTTTGCACCTAATGTTCCAGGTATAGGCTCTAGCTCCATGACCCTGAATTGGATTAAAAAGGGCTGATGATGAATGGATGTTATATTATTAAGTTTCAGCCTAATACCTTCCATTGTGTCTTTAGGATATAACACTGATTACTCTTTACTTCATCAAGATTAAGCCATACAAAGGTATCTGAAACTAGAAAATAACTTTTATTTAGTGAGGATATATTCTACTGGATATGGCAAACTTTCCTGGATACAGCTCTTTTGTGTTGACCTCCAGATCTCAGACGTTAGATTTTTTTGTTTTGCTTACTGTTTTTAAATATGTAATTCAAGGTGTGGTGGTGTAATTATTGCATATCACAGTAATGATCAAATGTAATATTGAAATTCTTTGTCATCTTAAAATGCAAGAGATTTAAATCAGTTTCATGACATTCTGAAAAGAAGGTTTTTCAGAGATTCACTTAACACAACAACGGTAAAGCAGTAGACTTTACAACATTAACAAATGTATGGCACTTAGATAGATAGATATGAAAGGTACTATATGATAGATAGATAGATAGATAGATAGATATGAAAGGTACTATATGATAGATAGATAGATAGATAGATAGATATGATAGGTACTATATGATAGATAGATAGATAGATATGATAGGTACTATATGATAGATAGATAGATAGATAGATACTTTATTAATCCGAAGGGGAAATTCAGATACTCAAAACATGTTCACAAAAATACAAGATAGGTTTTAACTGATAAACTGCCAAAGCATTAACTAAAGTGATTATATACCAATTATACTCAGTAAAAAGTGCTAAAAAATATTCTATTTATAGCTCTCACATAAACAAAACAAATCAGCTGCAATATGTTAGCTAATTTAAAAACAAAATGATGATCATCATACCTGTTCAGTCAATATGGCTATTAGGGAAAGTGTGTGGTTAAAATGAACATTATTTTACACAATAACCAATGCAGAAAGGAAACTGTCCTATTAGTAAATAGCAAGAGCGATTTGAAAAGTAACATGGAGTAAAGGCCCAATCAAAAACTGAAAATGGTTGAAAAACCAACCAAAGCCAAACAAATCTCAAGACAAAAATAAAAAAAACTAGCAAAAGTCAAGACCAGAGAAAACTTTTAGAAAAAGGGATTTTTTTGAACATAAGAACGATTGACAAAAAATGGCTTTGGACTCTCTCAACTCGGACAAGGAAGTCTAATAAGAGACCTTTAAATCCATCATATCATTAGTAAAAGATTTCTACCTCTGAGAGCATGTCCCTAAAAATGCAGGAGCTGTACTAATGACAGGCGAACAAAATGGCGATGATTGAAATTAAACAAAATGTCAGCAATAATGGTGCAAATAAAATAACAAAAACAAAAGTAAGCTTCTGATTGAAAAACTAATGAAAACAAAATAATTACCAGATCTCTCAAAATAAGGAAAATTTGTAAAAAACATTAAACAATTAGTCCAATCTAAACAGAAGCAAAGTTTATAAAAACATTTTCTTAATTATTAAGTACATTCTTTACTCTTTATTGCATTACTCTAAGGTATTTAACCATTACTGAGGTAACCTATCACATAAACAGTATATGGGTTACATCTTCCTCCTACATAACACTCCTCAATATTTTCCCAATTTATTTTTGGGGTTGTACTTCCTTAACAAGGTCAGCCCTAAACTGATTTTGAGAATTACATACGACAAAGAAGTGTATCTTCATGCAGAGCTCCCTTCATTAACTTTGCAGGGTTTCTTGCCGGATCAGTTACACCAACATCATCAATGGCCTTTTGGCACTGATATTTGTTACAGTTTCAAAATGAAGTACCCCTATTGTTAAACCAGTCCTGTTACCATGTGGCAAATTATTATTTTATTCTCTAGAGCCCTAGAAGGTACTTGTTAATAGAAGAACTGATAAATAGTGTTTGATTCTATCAATGAAGATATAAGAAATAAAAAAATTGGTGTACTTGGGTTTAAAAGCCTACTCAAAAGTTTTGACTCTTGATTTTCTCCATGCTTGTGGTCTCAAACTTTTAAGAAGTAAATATTTGTGCTTTTCTAACAAACACCATTGGACTTCCTCCAATAACCACATGTAGCACAGTAAATGATTCAATTCCAAGAGAATGTGATGTCCAGGTAGGCTGCAGCTTGCATCACATCACACAGGACTTTGATAGAAATAACCAAGGATGGACTGGGCAATGAGAACACAACACAGCAAGAGGTAGGTGTAAAAGTTAGCTAAATGTTTATTTTTGTGGATTTTTTCCCACATACAATGTTCAAAACAAACAGTTCAAATGTAGAGTGCAAGTTTCTTTATCAACAATAAATGAATAAATAATCCATGGTAAAAACAGTGTATCTGTGGTGGTTAAAATATCCACAAGACAAATAAATAAAAAAAATACATTAAATGGTGGTTAAAATAACTAGTATGATATATATCTATAAAATCCACTCTTGTCTTTCTTTCTGAAAACAAGGCCTACACAGCTCATTTTTTTATGGTCTCCTCTGCATGACAAGACATTCTCCAACGGCACACTCCCTCTGGGAGCCCTGGTACTTTCTCCTGCCTCCATCCCTCAGCCTTCAGCAGAAGCCCACGCAGAGAGTTGGTCACTCTTGCTCCTATATCGCTCAGCAGTTGTTACCCTGCCCCTATAAATGCCATCTGCCCACTCCTCTTGGAGCCACTTCGTGACCACCTGCCTCCTTCCCAAAATAGCAGTGGCTTAACCACAATCCTCTCTCCTTTACTTCTGCCAGTTTCATTTTCTTTTTTAACCTCAAAACTCATTATTACTTTTTTCTTTTCCTTTATCTCACTCTCTGACCTACTCAAACTTTGTTTAATCATCCTATGAGCATGGCACGCTAATTATAATCCATGAAATAGTGATATAGAACATCTGACCAATTAAACAATCAGTGTGTTTTCACTCAAAACACCCTGCAGCAGCTCAGCTCCTCAGCTGTGTCCAGACCCACAGAGACTGAGTAGCACTACTACCGATTAAAAACTAGCACAACAGCCGCCAGGGCCTTCTTATTAGCATCATAGGCCCCCAGGAAAAGTAGTCTGCTGTTTCTCCTGCTTTGATAGCTAAACAGAAACATGCATAGGCATCAGAAATGTCATGGCCAATATGCTCCTGGGGTCCCCGACAAGTAGCCATTGACTTCATACAATAAGATGGCCCTGACTGCTGACCCCTAACACCCTTCTTCACAGAGAACCTCTGTTTTTTTTTGTCTAGTGGTCTGCAATTTAGTGACATTTGCTACAATACTTCAGCTAAGGCAGTGGTTCTCAACATTTAGTCCTCTGAGCCCCTGTAGCTACTGGCTTCTGTTCTAATCAGCCAGTCATTGTTACCTTTAATTGATCTCATTGTTTAATTAGCTGAACTGTGTTTTTTTATTTTGCATTTAGAAAAACGGTGTAATCTAGCACATATAGATTCCTGTCTAATTCAGTAAAAATATACTGTAGCATAGCTTGTAATTTATGAATGGTTGTAAAACCATAGAAACTAGGAAACAATGGCATGCTTAATTAAGGTAGGTGTCCAGCTAAGAGAAGTAGTATGTTGGGACAAAAACCTACAGTCACAGGATGGGCCTAAGGACTGAATGTTGACAACCATTGAGCTATGGCATTCAGCTTAAAGGGTAAGTTTGGTATTTTTCAAGTGTAAGTTATCTCTTCATAAACATGGTGTATATGCATTTTCTACACAAAATTGTGTTCTAATGTTAAGCATTATATTTAATTTTATAATGGAAGCCATGGGGCACAAAGCCCAACTGGAAAACAAAAGCCTTAAAATGTACCTAATACTGTATATCCACTGTAGCAGATAGAGGCGTGGTCCACCTCTAACACCCTCAGGTACCACTCCAAACACCAGGTAAAAAGTCCACAGTTATTGTTTATTATCATAACAATGTGCACCAAGCACTCTACACTACTCCAATACTTCACTCACGATAACAAACCTCCTCTCCCAGACACTTAGCCATCCTTCCTCCCAGCTCAGCTCACTGTCTGGACTTTCCCACAATCCTTTTATACACCCTGACCCGGAGGTGTTCCTGCCCCATCAGTCCACAGTTCCTTATTCCTTCCGGGTCAGGGCAAACAGTCCTTTTCTTCACCCCGAGACCATGTCGTTTCTTCCTGTCACATGACTATGACGTACTCCCGGGTTATAGGGCACATGCGAGCCTACGAGCTCCCCTACAGCGATGCCTGGTGGCCCCCAAGGTATCCAGCAGGGCTGTGTATAAACCCTACATAGTCCATGATGCCCTGCTGGAACTCGGGGCATGATCATGCTGTCGGGAGAGCTCCTCCTGGCGGCCTGGGGGTGAGGGCCGGAGTAAAATTAACCACACCACTTTGAAGCAGTAAAAGTTTTGATATAAGAAAACATGCCTTCTGTGTTTCTTACGCATGTCTATGACAACAAAAGGGATCTGGAAATAATCATTTTATTGCATATTCCTGGTAATTTTTCTTCTTGAAGTAAGGATACTTTTCATTTGCTTGTGTCATAGCAGTGGCCTTTGTGGGAAGAGTTCTCACATAAATACGGAAGTAAATCAATATAATGCTGTGGCAGGAACAGGAACAGTTTAGTGTGAAACCCTAAAACTACCCTGAAAGTGAGAGGTTGTTGCAGAAGAAGACAAGCACTGATGTAGGGCACACAGCTAGTCTGCTTTTAAAATGACTGATTTTCAAATTATTGATATTTTTGTGTTTTTAAATGACATGTATAAGCTACTTTAAAATGTGTGTGTAGTCTCATGATGCGAATCAATGCTGGAAAAATGGATGTATTCAACAAGATTTTAGATTTTCGTTTTCTTGTTGGGCTCCATGCCCCATGGCTTCCATTATAAAACACCTAGACAGCCTCTGAATTTTTTAAAATTTATAGAAAACACCTAACTTTACAACTCAATTTCAAGTGCCAAATGCATACAAACCATGTTTGTGAAGAAATAAAGTAACTGTAACATGAACTTACAGAGTTTATACTTTAAATAATGTTCTGATCTTTTTGTCCATGAAATCATTGGGTTATTTTTCTACGCAACCCTGGATTTTAATTCATCTAATTTAAAGTATGCGTTTGTTTTTCAGAAATTATTCAACCATGGGCTGATATAAATTTTTATACAGTACAAGTACACTGTCAAATGTGTCATTTTTATACTAGGCCAATTTTGGAATCTATCTAAAAAAATGAAAGATTTGACATAAAGATTTTTAGGAAGCCTTGCTAAATCTTTCCAAAAATTTCTACCAATAATTAACCTTTTATGTTGACGAAAATCAGAAATTTTGACTGTCAGATGTCGCCAAGCAACAAAAGTGTGCCAGGCAACCAGAGCACAGTACTACTACTTATTATGAGCAACCTTTTCATACCAGCAGTGTAAAGCACTGAAGAAGCCAATGGGGAAATGGCAATTAGTCTAACCTGCATGTATATATAACCCAGAGAAAAATCCATAAACCCTGAAGTCAATCTGCAAACTCCACACGTACAATGACTAAGGATTTAACTCTAGGGTGCTGAATCTATGAGGCATCAGCACTAACCACTGTGCAACTCTAACTAAAACAAATTAATGGGGATTAATGTGAGAACCATAAAAGACAATGCATGAATTGATAAGTGCAAGGCTCCCCGTGTTCAAGTATATTAAAATAAATCTGCAATGTTTAGATGTGCAGCTTTGAAATAAAATACTGATCAGAAAAAATGTTAGATTTAGTTGAATAAATATATTTTTATATCTTTGGTTTTGTGTTTCCTTTGCGTGTATTACAGTAGAAGGTTTAAAAGACTTTGACTCTTTGGCAAGAAAAGTTACATTTTTCCTTCACATCTCGTCTGGCATTACCCTTCATGAGCAGGAAGATCAACAAAAGAACTTTGACTTAGCTATGAGCTCCACTGCAAGGTCAGAGCTGTAAGTAGCAAATAGCTCCCTGGTTAAATATTAAAGACAGATGTAAAATTCTCTTACTTACAATGCAAAGTTAGCAATAACATTTGTTTCATTATTTTTTCTTCTTGGATTCTTCATAAAAGTGGAATACAACAGTTTCTGGTATGTATATGGTATTGAATGTTTCAAATGGCAAAATCAACAGTCATGAACAGTATTAAATTTTGGTAAGCAGATTTTAGTATGAAATAAAAATATCAGAGATGACAATTATTTATGACGTTCAACTAGGAGATGATGCAAAGTATCTATCTATCTATCTTTGTTCTATTGCCCCAAAGAGCTGAGACAGCTCAGCTGTGAAAGAATAAGAATGATTTCCAAGTCTGTTTCTTATGTTCATAAAATTGATAACTAGTTTAAATTTATTAGAAGGTGGAAGCAATTTACTTTCCACTTTCACTAAAACTAAAGTGTTTATTTGGGCTGCATGTGCCACTTTCTTTCAATGACCAGTACCCCAACACAATACCTATTATATCAACAACTGCTACCATTGCAAATGGAATGTTAAGTGATGAGTCCACCTCTGACCAACAGCATGGGCTGTCCATAACTGAAAAACAAGTGAGGAGACAACAAAGATATCTAAATACAGAAAAAGCAATGGGACCAGATGGAATCATTCCTTGAGTTATTAATGTCTGTGCTGGCAAACTTTGTGGTATCCTTTGTCACCTGTCCAGTCTGTTTCTAAGTCTCCGGAAAGTCCCGCTTCTGCCATAAACATCCTACATTGTTTCTACTCCAATGAAGGCAGGTGCCTCTTCACTTAATAACTACACATCAGTGGCATTTACATCTAACATCATGAAGACCTTTGAGAGACTGATCCTGGACCATATAAGTCCTCTTGTGGTAGACCACCTGGACCGACTGCAGTTTGCCTATTGAACAAAGATTGTAGATCATGATGCAATTATACATCTACTCCACCAGACTTATTTTCGCATGGTCAAATCTTGCAGCACTGTGAGGATTACGATTTTTGATTTCTTCAGTGCCTTCAATAGCATCCAGCTACTTCTGTTAAGGGGTAAGCTCAGAGATATGCAGGTGGGCTATGGTGTCCTAGATAGCAAATTATCTGTTCAGCAGACCGTAGTTTGTGAAGCTCAAGGACTGTGTCTTTGATATGGATTTAAGCAATACTGGAGCACCACAAAGAAAAGCCCTGTTTTCTTTTCTCTTCACTCTGTACAGCTCAGGCTATAAATATAACACCAGGTCATGTCACTTGCAGTAATTCTCAGATGATTCTGCACTAATAGGGTGAATCGATAAGGGGATGAGGCTGAATAGAGGAGTCCGGAAGAGAACATTGCTTCTTGTACAGAAAGAATCATCTGCAACTTTAACATCAGCAAAACCAAGGAACTGGTTATTGACTTTCGCCGCACCAAGGAGCCTCTTTGTCTGTTCAGTATTCAAGGAGTGGAAGTGGAGGTGGTACACTCCTTCAAATACTTGGGGATCCATATCAGTAGCAGGCTGGATGCACATCCACTTTCTAACACGCTAACACGGAGTACCTGCAGCCAACAAATTATTCAGCAGAAGTGTGTCAAGAAATGCTACTGGTGCTCCCTATACAAACTGCTTTATTCCTGCATAATGCCTCACTGTGACAGTAAATACCAAATCTAAAATATTCTTTCCTTTTTGTCATTCTGTTGTGTGTTCAGACAGTACTCTAGGGTGTGTGTGTGAGGGCATATTCATTGGTAGAATCTCCCCTAGAATAGTAGAGGGCAATCGCCCTGGCTCACAGCTGGGCCACGGGTTTGGAGCTTAGAAGTGAAACCCTGCAGGGGGCACCTGGACAATGGTTGAGCCCTGGTTTACAGCACTTCCGCCATACCCAGAAGTACTGCTAGAAGAAGATCTGGGAGCACCTGGAGCACTTCCGAATGCCCTATAAAAGGGGCCTCCTCACTCCACTCGAGGAGCCAGAGTTGGGAGGAGGTGGATGAAGCTTGCTGGGAAAGGAGTGGAGGCGACAGAGAAAGAGAGAAGGAAGACAGGACTGTGTTTTGGTTTTGGTGCTGTACTAACTGTAACTATATACTGTATATACCTGTAAATATAAATACTTAACTATTTATTTATTAATTAATTTAATTAGCTTCTGTAACAGGCCACATTTTTCCCTGGGGACAAATAAAGGTCTATCTATCTATCTTTTTGCTGTTCTTCATTCTATGCCCAAACTTAACTCATCTCTCCTGTGTTCTTAATTGCTAAGATGGTCAGGCCAGCACAGGCTGTTATTTTATATGTCATTTCTTATATGAACAAAATGTAACTAAAAGATGTTTCACCTTTACTACCTTAAATTAAGATTGACTGATACTTTTATTATTTTTGTATAAACTTCTCTTTATATCATTCATTTTTACATTAACATGTAAAATATCTATTGCTTGTGTCGGTTTTGTTGTATAAGATACTGTGGAACAGTGGGTCCGCGGCTTCAAAAAAAAGGGGCTGGGTTTTAAATCTGTATAGCTGTGTCGTTTTCCGTGAGCACGATTGCACGACCGCGGGGAGTTAATGAGGTAGTTAGAGCGAGTCGCACCTGCATGTGTAGGTACGATCGTTCTTGATTGCCTCATTGGCTTCCTGCGGTGTGTGATTAAAGTGCTACAACGACGGAGGCAGGCGGAGGTATGTGTATATATACGGGTTGACATCAGAGGAAAGGGGCAATAGAAATGAAAGGAAAAGAGAGATGAATAGATGCATCGAGGAAGGAGGTGAAGAAAAAGGAAGTTAATGGACAGGAAAGAGCAGTCCTAGCAGTATGATCTGGCCACCTATAGCAAGAGACAGAACGACAGAACTGTGAAGGAGAGTTTAGTCAGTTGCGCTCTGAGGGCTAGTTCGTCCCACTGAATATTCGAGTGAGTGGGATGAACAAGGCCCTTCAGAGGAATCAATAACTTATATATACTGACTACTGAATACATTTTACAAAATCAAAATACATATTATTTACTAAGCAATGTATTTTTATAATTATTACCAGCATCAGTAAATTGTGCCTTTAAAACTGTGAGTGGAGAAAAAAAACATGTAAAGAAGTATTTGTTTACAGTGTCTTTGTAGAAATACATAAATGAAATCTTTGCTGGGCTGAGAGAACTACTAATAATATTCCAGCTGTATAAATGTAACCAGAACTGTATTCATGAATACTCAAGATGGCATGAAATGAATATTCAGCAGCTATTTTCGGAAGGCCTTCCTCTGTTCCATACTAAACAGATGCCGACCTTCAGACTCTAAGAGAGTTTGCTGTGTAATCGTGACAGCACAATGAAGTTTCTTATTATACATTCAACTCAGGCTTTAAACAACTTCTGATGGGTGGTCTGCTACAAAAGGGGTTTGCATGCTGAAAAGGGTTGCATAGGACAAGGACAGGAGCTAGTAAGAGCCTAGGGGAGGGAAAGCAACATGTGCTGGTACTGACAAAATGGAAGTGTGAGAGGAAGACCATCACCACTGGGGTAAAATAACAAGTTTATTTCAGTAATTTCTCCCTGGGCACTGATGTAAATGAGAGTACAAGGAGCACTAATGAGATATCCAGAGAACATTAGGTCGCAGAAGGGGGTCCCATATTGAATAAGTGGGTGCCTAGACAATTAATTTTGAATTGGTGAGATACAGAATTATCTGAGACCACTAGAAGGAGCAGTGGGTGGGGAAGTAGCAATAGAACTATCACAAAGTGATTTTAGAGGTTTGACCAGAAGTAACCACAAGGTGGAGTTTTAAAATATCCCTTCTTTCTAGTGGTCAATAGATACTTAAGGCAAGTTGGAGAAATGAGTGTAAGTTAGAAATGGAAGTTGAATAATCTAATGGGGCAAAATCCATAATCCAAACAACACTAATTCTAAATTTTAAAGCCAAAGTCAAAACCTGACAGACATATGCTTAACAGCTAAAGCTAGGACTTACACAAGAAAAAACTAAGCAACAAAAAAGGACATTGTAGGAGCAACTAATGCAGCAGTAAACAAGCTATTGCAAAAAAGTGTATTAAATAGCCTTCAGCCCACTGCTCCAATAATATCCACGGCACCTGAGGGCTGTAACTCAATTACAGGTCCTGGGTTCAAAGACTCCATTGACCTAATTACTATACACAAAAAGATAATTAGTCACATTTAGAATTTTAGAGAAATTGGGAAAAGTATTTGTCACCAAATACAGAGGTAAAATAGCTGAAACAACGAACAAAAAATGAAACAAATAAGAAAAATACATTTCCAGAGCTAAGCCCCTGCACAATCCTAATATCTAGGATTGAAACCACAATGTACCACTCATGATATAGGATGTGTATGACATAAATCCATATAAAACAAAATACCTGATTTTTGAGAGATGAGTGAATTTATATAAAACAGCTACCACATCAGGCACATTAGCTAAAAACTATTATAAATCTGACACACAAAAAGAATTGGGTAAAGAAGAATTAGTATAACAGATGTCTGATATACATGGCAAAAGCAGGATGACAACTATTTCACTAAAGAAAATGATGACTGTGAAATCGATATAATGAATCGTAATGAGTCTAGAGATCTCCATGACACAAACAGCAGTCCATGCCAAAAGGTGCTTCAGCCCAACACTTTACTGCATCTAATGGTCAAGAACAAGTGCAAAGTCCAGAATGTACATCTGAATGATATATAGATAATTTAGAAACAGGACCAGATGGAGCTGCGTCATAGGACATATTTATGAAGTAAAACCTGTGACTTAATTTACTTCAACCCTCAAATTCTAGAGAATTGTTCTAAAGAAATTAAATTCTGAATGAAGATGAAGTTTGTCACTAAGCATGTACAACAGAAACGGAAAGAAGCAGGTTCACCATCTCTATTGCTACTCAATACAATCAGTGCATGCACCTGGGAAATAATTTATGGAGACATCTGATTTGACTTCTACATATTTTGTACTCTGCCCGTAACTGTCACTGGACATTTAATAATTTGAAGTTGATCAGTATTTGCTTACACTGTACTGTGAACGACGAGAGACTGAACAATCTTGCTGTCATCTCCATTGACTGTGAATGTGCCTGAAAAATTAGCATGAATGGCATACTTAATAATTTGGTGAGATGGGACAAAGTGCTTTGTGTCTAAAGGAGACATTCAATGACGTTAACTAAGAAATTCTTTAAAATAAAGCCTCTGTTATTGTTGATCATACAGTACATTATCAAGTGTGGGAATGGGACCTTAGAAAATACAGTATATACCCTGGGCCTGAAAATTCCTAGCTGTTTGCCTCACATAAATTATAACTTGACCTTAGTTAATGTATAGTCCCAGGAAGTCCCACCATTATCTGCCTATAGCCTTTAGACAGCTATACAAACTGGGTAAAATCTTTTAATTGATTCTAATTCTAACCATAATAATGCTGCATAAGATATTCGGACAGGAATATCAAAGCTGTAATGTTTTCATATCTCATGTTTCATTAAAGAAGATTTAGAACAAACAAAAAAAATCACATTGGATAACATTCTCCAATCACTTAATCAAGTTTGGAATCTCTGATCAAATTGACACACAAATTCTTAGGACATGGGAGGAATAAAGGCCTTCTGGAGAAGTAGCCACTGGAAAAAAAATATATATGCCTCCTTGTAAAATGAAATGGGGTCTCTTCTGAGCTTCTCAAACTATTTTCTTCCAAACCCCCCATGGCAAAAAAGACTGCAATGGTGCCCTTTTCTCCCAATAAATTAAACTTAAAGGAAAACAAAATTATAATAAAACTATTTGGGAATGGCAAATAGCCTTGGGTACCTCCTGGTGTAAAACTAATCCTGTTCAAATAGGACATTAAACACACTGATTAACTTTTGTACTGAGACTAAACTCTATTCTTAGTGAACTGACACATTAAAGGTGCTCCATGAAAAGGTGAGGGAACCACAGAGAATAAAATGAGGGACACTACTAGGAAAGGAGATGAAAGGGTAGCTTGTTACAGCTGATGTAGTAGAAACTTGAGGTACTCATATCCCTTAAGACTATCACTTTTAGCTCCTAGAGTGGGTTGAATAATGGATGGAAGGATGGATTTTCTAAAGAAATAACTCGCTCTGCAGCCCTCCAGGGGTCCATAGGTCCACAGCTTGGGAAGCATTACCCTAATTTATATAAATAAAGCGGGGTTAGTGCTGGTGTCTGTTTACATGAATGTTTATATACTTGTTCTGGAATTAAACAAAACTGGTTGCACAGATTTCCTTGGAGGATAACTCAGGTATAGTCCAACCTTGAATATTGGCTATCAGTGGCTTAGGGGCAGAATTAGTGTTATGAAATGCTACACTGTTGTTGTCTATTGATACAGAAAGAGCTCCAGGAAGGTTGTGATGGTGATGTAATCTTTAGTACATTTGCTTGTCAAGCAGCCCATCCAAATTTGATTCCTTCACATCACACTTACCTTCTTATGGAAGCTAGAAATTTTCTTACTTTTTCTGTCATATCCCCATGCCCTCCTGGGTAGGGCTATATACCCTCCAGAGTTATTTTTTTGCAAATTGGGATTACAAGCATAATCTGTCACCACTGTAACACCATTGTAACCTGCCCAGCAGTGTTTCTCTGAAGTATATGAATCCTTACTCGGCTAATCACTTCAGTTAAATTCCATGTCTACAGCTGAATCAAATTCAATAATGAATTGAAATAACTGATTGTGTTTAAGACAATATATTTTTCCACTTCAAATGTACATTGAATTTAGACAGCTGGACTCAAAAACAAGACACATTAAAAATCATAAAAAATCCTACTCTTTATATGTAACACACACAAGGTGGGAGAAAATAGAACCAGCAAGAAAATCACAAAAACAGACACAAGAAAATAATCCTATTGCCTCTCTGGCTCTTCTAATAAGGCAAATACCATGTCTGTCAGTGGACAGGCTTACCAACTACCTGCCTTCTTGTGTCAACCAAGAAACTTCAAGACAAGTTGCACAAACATTAGTTCCCTCTCGGACACAGATGTTTCCTTTGGTACTACTCTTCAATTTTCATAACCTTATTGTAATTATTGTTTAAACGTTGTGGCATACTGCCGAGGCCCTTGCTGGCCGGGACGCCTCCACGCTGGAAGAACTGTGGGAGGGAAGCATATCCAGAGCACTAGGTGGCAGCCTCCCTGGGTTGCAGCAGTGCCTCGGACTCCCAAAGGGCTCCATTGGAGTTGAAGTTTGATACGTGGGTTCCGCCATTTGGTGCTGCAGCTGCTGCTGAGCCCGTATGTGCAGTTCTTTTGCCACACCTGGAATTACTGCTGGAAGTAGGTCAACAAGCAGCTGGAGCACTTCTGGGTGCCTTATAAAAGGAGCAGGCAACCATTACTCTGGGAGCCAGAGTCTGGTGGGAGAAGACAAAACTTGCCAGGAGGATTGGAGGAGGAAACAAAGAAGAGTACAGTATTGCATTGTATTGTGCTGTGCTTGGGGACTGTGCTAGACTTGTGGGAAGCAGGGGAAGGTGTTTCCCACCAGGAAAAAATAAAAATAAAAAAATGCTATTGAAAAAAGCTATTGAGTCCCTGTGTACAGTACTGACGAATGATAGGCTGTGCAGGCACCTCTGATAACCAGTGCTTAAGTGCATAGGGTGGATGTGTGTGTGTGAGTCCCAGTCACCCCATGATTATGCAGGTGTCCCACACACTCACAAACCCTGCTGTTCTCTGGCAATATCCATGCTATTGTTATATCTTTTAGAATTTTTTGTTAGTGCCAGCGTATACAGTACCAGGGCTATTTCTGACCTTGTCCCTTCCTGGGCAGCACCAAAATGGTTGCAATCGAGGCCATGACCATGATTCCCAGTATACCTTGTGGTCCCCGGCCGGGCTCGTGAGGAGGGCTTGTGCCTCCTCCAGACCACGAGGGGGCGTCCATCCTGGTTCTGTTGGGGGCCGCGGGTAGAGGGCTTGGAAGCCCAGCCCTGTAGGGACCCGTGGCCACCGCCAGGCGGCGCCCCGATGCCGGTTTATCCCGTGTGGTCGCCGGCCGGGACGCCTTGGAGGACCAGAGGAGGGCGTGTGCCTCCTCCAGACCGAGAGGGGGTGTCCGTCCTGGTTATGCAGGAGGCCTCGGGTAAAGGGCTTGGAAGCTCAGCCCTGTAGGGACCCGTGGCCACCGCCAGGCGGTGCCCCAGTGCCTCATTATTCCAGGGGCCCTGCACTTCCTGGTGTGGGAAGACGACCGGGGACACCCAGACGGCTTCCGGGTGCGCAGCTGGCACTTCCGCCACACGGGGGTGTGTCCGCGGAGATTGCCGGGAAGCAGCTGGAGCCCATCCGGGTTCCTATAAAAGGGGCCGCCTCCCTCCAGTCATTGACAAGAGTTGGGTGGAAGAGTGGCAACGTCTGGAGGAGGAAGGAGGCGGTGGGAAGAAAAGAGAGAGAGAAAGAGAGAGAGAGAAAAGGAAAAGGAGAAAACAGAAGGCATTGGATTGGCCTGGACTAAGGAGTTGGGGCTGGTGAGCGGAATTGTAAAAGAATAATGGAAAATAAACCAGTGATTGTGGGTGACATGAACGTGTCTGCCTGTCTGTGTCCGGGGCGAGGTTCACAACCTTACTGCTAAGATATAGCTGAGAGGTTTCTCCTCTTGCTTCTGTTTTTACCTCTGATGGCCAATTTGTCTGAGCTGTACTGAGGAGGAGCTGCCCTTCATTTATTTTCATTCATATTTTATTTATATTTATTATTTTATATTTGTTCATACAATTTACTTTTTTCTCACCCAGTAGACATGCCTGTAATAATATAACTGTTCAAAAATTCTCAGATCAGAAAAGATCAATAAATGATCTTAGTTTGACTAGTAGTCCTCACAAGAAGAGACAGCATAACATATTCAGGATGCACAAATACAAGATGCATTTCAGAGATTCAAGAAAAATGAAAAACAGATGGGTATTTGGCCAATCACATCCTGTCATTGAGGCAGACTGACTCTGGTCCTGCCATATTATTATGATGAAAACAAGCATCATTACATGATAATTTCCTCTTATCAGATGTTTTAAGAAAATCAGTTTTTTATCCTAGAAACAATATCTTGTATGGAAACAGGAGTGCCTTCTGGTACAATTCCAGTGAGTTTGTGCTTTTCCATTAATAATTTCACACAGGGACTTCAAGAAAAATTGAAAAGAAGGCTGTGATTTAAACCTGTGAATCACAAAATAGACATCTTAACCATCCCCAGTCCACTGCTCACCAAAGTAATATATGCAGTCCACTCAGAATCCTCTCGACAGACCATGAATTATTGTTGTAAGTATAGAGAGATTACAGTACTATGGGCAATTGGATGACCTTAACATTTGGGACTTGGCAGTGACTAGATTTTTTGCTAGGATAGGTGAATCAGTAGGATTACTATTACAACTTGTCATGCGCATGCACATAGGGGACAGCTGAAATGCTCTAGTTACTGAAATTCTACTGCCACACCAGTGGTTGGTGCTGTGTCCAAATGCCTTTCTCTCCTCCTCAATCTGTGGACTGGATGATTGACAGCTATAACACCAATGATATCAGTTCCAGTGTCCATCCACATAGACCTACCTCTTCCTGCCTCACTCCTGGGGGAGTGAATACTGGAAGCTTTGCCATCTTGCCAGTTCTGCCCTGAACTCAAGTCTATAAAGACCACTCTGTAATTACTGCACTTTTGCTTCCTATCCAATCATACAGGGTTACCAAACTGGTACCCCAACTCTTTATCGTTGTCCATTGATTCTCTTATGGACTAGATAGATATTACTAGAAGAATGCAGTGTGATTTTTTATGAGAGTAAGAATTTTCTTTAAAATACAATAGAGCACCATAGTATAGTTATTGATTCTCAGCACAAAATAATGCCCTAGACACAAAATGAACAATGAACGTGCTCACTGCAACCACACACATTTCCTGCATGATCCTGCTGCTGCAGCTGATACAGAATAGAAGGTGGGGTCATGCATTGGATTGAAACATTAGTTATTTAATATTATATTAAATAATTCTTGTAATATTTAATTTGTGTGAATATTAGGGTTGTAGGGTTTATTTATGCACTAGCCACTTCACGTCTCTGCCACTTGCATTGTGAAGAGGAAGGCTGAATGCATCCCAAGGAGACGAGGTCGCTCCTCTGAAACCCCCTCTTAAACGGTAATACAATGGGAAACAAATACAGTTTTCTTTTACCTCCTCTTTGCTCGATCAGCTGCTGGCTTGCTGCTGCTGCTGTGCCACATGATCTGCATCTTGCACGGTGCTTTGAACATTTAAAAGCCTGTACAGCAGCTGTCTTTGTCATCTACTCTTTTAATATCTGGCCTCAGAAATGTCTTGGCACAGAGTCTCGTCACGCGGGATGTGAGTCCTTGATATTTTAGTTAATAATTTAAAAACAGAATAAGAATCTGAAAATCTAACAACATCACATTAAAGTTTGAAAAATTCTGAAAAGAATGATACTAAACATATATAAGTAGGTTTAAAAATAAGCCAGATTTAAAGCGTGGCAAAAAATGTGACATAAAAATGTCTCATAAAATCGTTGCACAAAATCGTTGCACTTTTAGGCGTTGGATTTTATATATTGTGACAGATAGAGGGCGCTATTGCTCCCTTGAACCCTCGGACAATACGCCAGACACCAGATAAAAGTCCAAAAGTTGACTTTATTAATTAACAACAGTGCACAAAGCACCCTCCTCTCCACAATACTCATAAACACAATAATAATTCTCAATAATCAATCCTCCACTCTCCCAGACGCGTTGCCACCCTTCCACCCAGCTCAGCTCGCCGTCTGGGGATTTCCCATAGTCCTTTATAGTCCTTGACCTGGAAGTGTTTCGCTCTCTCTGTTCATGTGACTAGGAACACTTCCAGGTCAGATAAAAATCTTTCTTCTTCAACCCGAAAACACGTCATTCCTCTTGCCCATGTGTCTCGGACATACTACTGGGGTGCAATGAAAATACTCTTTGTTCCTCCCTGCAGAGTCCTGTAGCGGCATCTATGGTATCCAGCAGGGTTGTGAATAAACACTCCAATGTCAATGATGCCCTGCTGGCATTCAGGGCTCCTCCAAGCTGAAGGGAGGGCTCCACCTGGTGGCGTGGGGGTATTGGCCGGGATGAAAGACTGGCCATATATCACAATATATATATATATATATAGAGAGAGAGAGTAGATTTAATTTAGTGCAGCATTTAAGTGAATAAAACTGTGTAAACAAGACTGTATTGTAAAGCTCAAAAGGAAATGCTATCATTATTTTTGGACAGAAAGTTTGGCAAAGCAACCACATGACAATGACTCAAATGGTGACAATATGATTTTCAAAAGAGAGAGGATATTGGGATGTATGCAAATAAATTAAAGAACATTGGGAGATATGCAAATGTAAAAGAAAATACTAGGATTAGTGTAATAGTGTAATAATTAGATTGTATAAGACTTAAGCTCAGATAAACAAACCATGCTTGTATGATATGAAATAAGTATTAGGACCTTGAAGTCAACGTGTTATTGAATTTACCTAAATGTAGTTTCACTGAGAAGTAACAAGAAAATTGGAAATTATCAGTTGCCCAGTTTTAGCTAATGTGCGTGCTGATAAATCTTGTGTGATCAACCACCAAAGCGCTCCATAAAGGAAAGGATTTGAAAAGCACTGTTGGAGACATCACAACCGGCATGAAGAGATAGCCATCACAAGAAAAGAATAAAGAGGGAGACATTAGAAACATCAAGAGAGACTCTTTTTTGATATCTTTGTCAGGCTAACCACCTGCAAAAATGTCCCAGCTGACCTACGAAAACAATGGCACAATGTCTTGCACTTTAAAGGAACACTTTGGCTAGACAAAGACTGTAACAGCTAGAAAGCCAGAAATTCTGATTCAAAGTTTGCTGTAAGAACTTTGATTTGAATCATTCAGGTTGTAAATGTTTTCTCATTTTTTAGCTTATGGTGTTTTTATATGTATAGTTTCTTTGCAAATAAGCAGACGTTTAGATTAAAATAAATAAATAAATAAAGTCCTTGCAGTGGGGGAAACTGACAGAAAGATTGGTCTTGTTAAGGTATTCAGGGGGCCAGTGTTAAATCCTTGCAGGGTATGTTTGGTCTTAATAAGCTCAAGAACATTACTTAGGCATTTCTATGATTAATTTGTCCACCAATAAAAAGGACCCTTTTGGAGGCTAAAGCGCCTTTCATGAACACTTTCTTGATAAATCAGGTGAGCAAAACTAATGGTAGTCATTTTCTATGTGTAAGCAATGAATGTGACAGGAAAACTGCATCTGTTTTGAGAACTTCTAGTTCTAGACATTTGGCACACTAAGTAAAAAGTGAACACACAATACAGCCATGTAACTGGATGACATGGCTTCTGAAAATGGATGAATGAATAGTTTGTACTTTGGGGCTACTTAGCCTTTTTAATGTTTGGGTATAGCAACTGTGGACTAAGCCCCGGACACAGACAGGAAGACATGGCAAATTCACCACCACACGTTTATTTTACAGTATTTACAAAGTTCAAAGTGCACCACAAACCCCAAGACTTCCCCAAAAGTCCAGGCCTCTCACACTATCTGCCTTTCTCTTCGGGCCGTTTCCACTCTCTCTTCTCCTTCTTCGTCCATTCCTCACCTGACTCCAGCCATGAATGAAGGGAGGCAGCCCCTTTTATCCACACCCGGATGTGCTCCAGGTGTCCCCCGGCAATCTCCCACCGACACGCCCCAGTGTGGTGGAAGTGCCGGCTGTATCCCTGGAAGCACTCTGGATGTCCCTGCTTCTCTTCCCCCCAGCACTTCCGGGTGTGGCGGAAGTGCTGAGGTCCAGGGCTCCAAAGGCACGGGGGCACCCCCTGGCAGTGACCACGGGCCCCTACAGGGTTGAGCTTCCAAACTCCCTACCCGTGGTTGTGGTGTTATGGGTCCACAGCTCGTTGAGTAAAGGCCATTTTTAAATAAATAATCAATGTGCTCGCGGCTTAGCGAGGGACGTTAGCCATAGTGGGCCGCGGGACGATCCGTAGGGTGTGGGCGTTTCTCACCTAGTGCACAGGTGAGGAACTGCCCACATTCATGATTGTCCCGTGGCTAATGCTGCAGCTGCTGTGGCCCTCGTCATTTTAAAAAGAAGCGCGAGTCGGTTTTAGGGGAGGTGTAAAAAAAAGGAGATGAGGAAGCAGGCGGTGCGTGAGTGTGGTGAGCGCGATCGGCCGTGGGCAGCTGCGAGGAAGCTGGGTGTTAGGCCGACACCCAGGCGTTTGAGTTGAGGTTGCTCCCGCTGAGTGAGCAGGTAGCGGGAGTGCCTAGAGGAAAGCGACGAGCCGCAGAAGGCCGTGGAAAGGCAGCGGAAGTCGGGAGGCTTGGTGGTGGAGTCCCCAATGTGTGCGTCCTGGCTATTGGGGACATCAAGTCTCGGGGACTGGGATGAGTGCCATACCGGAGCCAGGGATCGGGAGGTCTCCAGTCTCGTGAAAGTGTAGAGGACGGCAGCTGCAGAGAGCGTCTTGCCTGCTGCTTGGCCCAAACGGGATAAGCAGGTGAGACGCTAACAGAAACGCTAATAAACGATGCACCGGATTTGTTGTTGTTTTAAAGACTGCTTCCATGAGAAGATTTTAACCTCTGGTTTTAAGGATGTGTTTTGTTTCTATTTATTGATTTTTAACCTCCACATGTTCTTTTTATGGGTTATTTATTTAATGAACTGTGAATGAACTGCACTATTTATGGAACACTGTTTTTGTTGACTGTTTTTTTTAAATAAAAGCACTGTTTTGCACTTTTTACCTTCCCCTTGCTGGAATTATTTGCCTCCACTGCCTAGCTCACTCGGTAACATTATCGACGGTGTTGGGTTCAAGGGTTCCCAAACAGCCAAGGGAGCGTGGAGCCAGAACCCACATCGTCACAGTGGTCCCCAAAGCAACCAGGGCAGTCGCCCCCACATGGTCTGGGGAAGGTGCAAACCCTCCTCCGGTCCTCCTGGGCGTCGCGGCCGGGTCGCCACCCCAGCCGTCTGACACAACAGAAGGAAATCAGTGGATGGTGTAGGTTTAAAAATATATATATAAAAAAAAATACCTGAATGAGGTAAAATGTTTCAATTATATACATTTTTATTAAGTTGACTTTTAACAAGACTAAAGCAGGATCATCCTGACTTTCATTACCTTGGTCTAGACAGAAGGCTATGTGTTTTATTAAACTATTTTCTTTCCTATGCTTATCTCATCGTCAACAATATAAATCACATCTTCAGATAGAGAGAAAGTCTATTTTTAGATTGGATACTGTGCCAGATCTGGATTTTTGAAGATGAAGGTGGCATATGATGGCACTACAAGAGTTGCCAAGGAAACAGAAATAATAGGTTTGGGAATATTAAACATTGCTGTAAAAAGTGTTTATTTTGTATCTTACCTATAATCTTTAGTGTTGTGGGAAAATTACATTAACTACATTGTAATTAAGGCATTGACATTTAAATCACAAGGTTGCCAATTGTGCACTAATTTTAAAAATGTATATGAAGAAGTGTGCTGGGTCCAGCTCTCATAAGTTACCTTAGATAAAAACAATAGCAAAAAGAAAAAATATATTTTTTCTTCCAAAATCTTTTTATAAGCTACAGTAGTGGTTACCTGCTGCATCAAATGTGCTCTAATTTCTAAAATGTCAATTGTCAGCCTGTTCCTTGTTTTCATCCTTAAGCAGATTTCTGCCAACTAAGGAAAGTCAATATTACTCAGGTAGCCAAGGGAAACACATTCTTCCAACTACTGCACTCTGGCAACATTTCAGTGGATAATTTTCCCAAAAAAGTAACAACAAAGCCTAGGATCAAATTAAGGGTTAGTTAATAATTAACTAAACATTCCTTGACTGTTAGTGATATAGTAATAAAGCATATGCTAAGAATATTCATATACTGTATCAATATATAAGAAGCATTGCTAATATGTTAGGATAAGTTTAATAACCTACTCAATATGTAAACATGTCTCATTGTTAGAAGATTTCATTTTCTACATCTTCCTAACATTCATCCACCCATTTGCTGAATCAGCTGTTACTAACACACGATCACAGAGGGCCAAAGCCCTTTCTGGCAGCACTGGGCTTAAGGCAGAAAGCAGCACTGGATGTGATTCCAGCACATCCAGAAGCAGGAGGAGAAAACATTAAAAAGAAAAACAACTAAATGAAGTAAATGGCACACAGTGTAATATCAGAAAAGGAAAGAATAGAAAACTCCAAACATGAAAGTGGGATTTGAACCCAGACAGCAGTTTTTATCACTGCACTATAATACCAGTCTTTTAATAATCACTGCTTAACATTGGCCTCCACCCTTCCCTCTGTCCTGCTTTAAGCCACACCCCTACATGACTCTTGTCATTGACCCTGCATTTTCAATTAGTTTTGGTCTCCTAATAGGAGGGATGCGTGCTATGATGGAGGGCCCAAATGATTTTCAAAAATAATTTAATTATGTCTTTATCTCTGATAAGGGCACTTCATTCATTTACCTTACTTTTTTTGATTTCCTTTTGTGTTTTTAGATTTTTTAAATTGGTTTCTGTTTTTATTTCTATCCCTGCTTTGTATTTTAGCCTCAGCTTTGTCAGTGACATATATGAAATATATTGCCCACTTCTGACAATGTTTTGTCTCACTGATCAATAAATTCTGTTTTGCCATTTTTATTTACCTACTGGCTATAGGCTTTTGCTTCAAGACTACAGCTCACATTTGTCCAGCTGCCCAAAATCACATTTGCGAGTTTGCTGCTTGCATGAATTATGTGCAGCGAGAACTGCTTCATTTCTGCTCAGCAGGAGGCTGCTCTGGGACGTCAAAATAAGCATATGGCATACTTCAAAGAAGTGACTGGCTCCTGCAAACATGACTATCTCCATCTCCATGAACCTCACTGGAACAAAATAGGTACTGAAAACAGAATGGTAATTTGAAAGTAGAGCCCAGTCCAGTGGTGGTGCCTACCTTTTGTCCAATTCTTCAGGAGTAGGTGCTGGACCCTTCAATCCTCTACAGAAGAAGACAGGTTCAAAAATGGATGGATGAGTTATTTGAAATTCTTTGTGTGTCTCTTTCTTCTTATTAAACCAATTCGCTATTCCAGGCTTTATATTCTGTCTAAATATACATCACTGCTGATGTGAGGGCGGCATGGTGGCGCAGTGGGTAGTGCTACTGCCTCGCAGTTAGGAGACCCAGGTTCGCTTCCTGGGTTTTCCCTGCATGGAGTTTGCATGTTCTCCCCGTGTCTATGTGGGTTTCCTCTGGGTGCTCTGGGTTCCTCCCACAGTCCAATGACATGCAGGTTAGGTGCATTGGCGATTCTAAATTGTCCCTAGTGTGTGCTTGGTGAGTGGGAGTGTGTGTGTGTGCGCCCTGCGGTGGGCTGGCGCCCTACCCAGGGTTCGTTTCCTGCCTTGCGCCCTGTGTTGGCTGGGTTTGGCTCCAGCAGAACCCTGTAGTTAAGATATAACAGGTTGGATAATGGATGAATTGATGCTGATGTGAGGTTGTGATTGTCACCTTGTAAGCATTAGCAAACAGTCGGGCAAATCTTGATTGGTGAATCTATCATCCGCAAGCGGAGCAATGTTCCAGTACAAACTGCAAACAAATCCTCTCTGAGGCATTTACAACCAGCTACACTGCAAGCAGCAGTGGCCTAGGCTTTGCTTGGCACCATGGACAGTGACTTAGTTTTATTAAGTCCGAGTGCTCAGATTTTTCCTTTAGCTCTGTTGAATAAGTTACTAGTTTGCCTCTTGAAAGGAAAATCCTGAGACTGAATCATGTCTAAGCACTTTAGAGTAAGCTGCACTGGACGCAGTGGTGACCCAGTCTTTGCTCATTTCCATTGACACTAACTTTAATTGGGTGCAGCATGTAGCGGAGTGCTTTGTTTGAATCCCATCCAAGGGCTATATATTGCATAACATCAATTTCATCATATATTCACTTATTTCAGGCTATAATCCTTTAAAGCATGTGGCTTTCAAACAATATTTCCTTGTATGATTTGGAGGCTGCTGTGATTTTTTTTCTATTTTAAATTTTTTCTGCACTTAATGATTTTTTTAGTGATTCAAGAGCCACGCATAAATGCCAAATGTCTGAACCTGTGTTGCCTTTTGAACTGAACAGGACTGCTACTGTGACAACATATCATCAACAGGGTAACTTGCAATGGTCTAAGTCCACCTCATGCTTCGTGTTGTTGGCAAAATAATAAAACACTTGGTGAATTTTGATTTACAATGAAGGAAAAGCTCACGACGAATGATCATAAAGCAGAAGGAAAACCCCACAACGAATGATCATAAAGCAATGTTGCTATAAACGGTCGGCTGCCACAGGCCAGGTACTACTTTTTGTAACTTTTGTGACACTTAAAATCTAAAAATTCAGAAGGATCATGAGGTCCTTCTCTCACAGTCTATTCCCATACTGAAAATGAAGATCAACTGAACTTTTTTTCTTCTGCTTCACAGGAGGTTTCTGGATTCCCTGAACTCATGTTAGTCTGACAGGTGGATTGACTCAATCAACTTGCCTGTCACTGTATTCAGAATGGGTCAATTCTGAGCAGACATTCAACAACAGAAGTGAGAGCATGGTGGGGCATCTTCTTCTGGCCTCAGTGGCTAAGAGAAAAAAATGTTAAGGCATTGACACATCACATTAACTTTGGTACCAGCTGAGACTTACAGTGTGTGGACAAGGTTCTTGTTCTCTCTAAGTTTATGGGTGGTTCTTCTCGTGTATTGCTTTCTTTCCACAGTTTCTACATTCATTAGATGGGATGATTTGCAAATGTTAGGTGGCTCAGTGTGCATGAGTGTGCCCGTTAATGCACTGGGTGCTCTGTCCAAACATGGCTTCTGTCTGAACAGGCTCAGGCTCTCTGTGACTCTAAATCATAATAACCAAGTTCAGAATATGAATAGAAGAAACTTACTCAGCAGTCTAGAATTAGGGCAAACTCAAAGTAAAATGCATTGCTGGCTCTTCTAGTACCCCCAAATCACCACCAAGGCCTCTCAAGTTAATGAATGACCACCCAGCAAAGGACATTTTATGGTTTTCTTTCAGGAGCAGTG
Organism: Polypterus senegalus; assembly: GCF_016835505.1. Classification (NCBI taxonomy): domain Eukaryota; kingdom Metazoa; phylum Chordata; class Cladistia; order Polypteriformes; family Polypteridae; genus Polypterus; species Polypterus senegalus. The sequence goes on along the minus strand of NC_053162.1, from coordinate 47,102,636 downwards.
ACATGACCTGTATAAAAGCAGCCACATCTATATTTAGAGCCTATAACACTAAGCAGCCTCTGTGCAGTGATTTACAACTGTTCACTGTGCCTATGAATACCTTTGTTATGTTGGGAAATTTCTGTATTTATTTTTTATTGGCAGGTTACTTCAAAGCATTGGTAGGATCCTTAACAATGGATACAGTTCAACTCCAGCAGGTTTTTATATCAGTTTCTATCAGGGTGCTAGAAGTGAAAATACTCCTGTCCATTTCTTTTTTAATGTTTTATTAGTTTTATGAACTACATTGCTGAATTACAATGAATAAAACCTAGAACAAACAAGAATTCAATTAATGCTACTTCCATGCGGTTTCAATATTCTGCATGTCAATTCAATTTTAATGAAATCAAATCAGATCATAAAAATTCAATGTTAGCACCACTTCACTACCCAATCTGAAGAGCTATGTCAACAAAATGGCCAACAGGAACTAATCCCTCCAATGTCTTGTTTGTTCATCTTAATGCAATGCTGATAAATTTGTGCCAAATTTTAAAAAAGCTTTGGACCATTCCTGACAAAGAAAATTTGATCTTTACTAGTGGAATAGAGACCATTAAATAACAAGCAATGCAGTGTATCCTAAGATATCCCAATAGAGCTTTCTTGGCAGAGTGCTGTCCCATCTGGTATAGCTCCCAATAATGCAGTCTAAGGATTTGGAGTAATTGTAAATCCAAAGCTATCTTACAATTAATCATAGATTTTGTTGCCAATATGATGTGTGTTGAGTGATCCCAAAAGATAAATCCTGGAAAGATGATTGATAATATTGTTCACACTTTAAGTCTTGTCTTGGATATATTCTGGGCAACCTTAAATGTAATAGATGCATGCAATGTTTCTCTCCATCCTTTGCATGGCTGCCCACGTGTCAAATAAAGGTGGCCAACAGACTTTCTCTGTCATGGAGGTGCTGGAGTGTAAAATAAACAGGCGTTCAAGCCACTTAGTGCCAAGACAAATGACAGACAGCCGGCCACGGAGGCATTAAATTAACTATCACTGCTGCCAGGTTAAATCAAGCAGAAGTGGGTGGGGGATGAAGGAATGGGGATGGGGTGTTTTAGGAGACTGCATAGGTCCCATTTTCAAGAACCACATCCACCTATTATCTGCAATGATAAAAACCTCATCCAAAACACAGCCCAAAAATAAATGTTAATTCATTCTGTAACCAGAATGACCCATTCATTTCATTACCGATTTGCTAATACAAGTATGAGTGAACGTTTATCAGAACAGCCTTTATAACTCTGAACTCCACTGAAAACAATGCATTTAAAGGTATGCAACAACCAGCACCCTGAAGTTAGTCGTCATTTCACATTCACCTTCACTCCTGAGAATATGTTATGGATGATATAGTAGCCCACTACCTATGTACAAATGGAATCACCTTACCATGTTCAGTTAATGTTTTTCACTGAAAACGTATACTTTATCCTGTCCAATAATTTGCACCTCAACGCAATAGCATAAGCATAATATGTGCCAAACAAAATAATTAACTCTTTACAGGGACTATTCACATAATACACCATAATACTATGGTATAATATATACAAAATATATATATCTTTTATATATGGTCCACTGAGGCTAGGGATCTGCACTGGCAATCGGAAGGTTGCTGGTTCGAATCCCGTAAATGCCAAAAGAGACTCTGCTCTTTTGGGCCCTTGAGCAAGGCCTTTAACCTGCAATTGCTGAGCGCTTTGAGTAGTGAGAAAAGCGCTATATAAATGCAAAGAATTATTATAATTATTATTTATTAAACTTTTAATAGATCGTTAGCATCCCTCTTATGTTTTTCAGGCTTTTTTGTAGTCAACCTTGCTTTAATTGGTGCTGACAGCGTATCTGTCTCAGCTTTTCATCAATGCCAGGCTTTAAGCTCTCCATTTGGTCTGAGAACCAAATTCTTACAACTTATGAGTCAAAGCAAATGGCTCATGAGGACCAAACTCAACCCATCCTCCATTCTCAATTGCTGCCCCATTTTTTTGTTAAACACACACACAGCATCAATTTACTGAACTTAATCTTTGAATGGGTCTTTTCCTTTGTAGCAAACAATATACAGTATTATAGGAAAAGATCATTTTAAGACTGAGATTCTATGTTGCTCTGAGAATTCAACAGGCAAAACTCCATCCTGCTAATGAGGTACATAAGTACATAAGGCTACCATCAGATATACTGTATGTGAACTGAAGAAGTAATATGAAAATATGCAAATGCTGATTACAATGAAAAAGCATTAAAACAATGTTTCAGCTGTCAAGACATACCATCAGTTGTATATCAGTACAGTGGCTCTCATAAGCAAGCACTTTAATTGAAGTTTCTTTGAGCTACCCTGCACCAAGTTGTATTTCTGTCAGCAATGACACAAATTAGAGAAGGATTATCAATTGATTGATATTTCGACAAGCAAAGTTTTGATTTCACAAATATCAAACATTTTATTTTGGCAGTCATGCTAACAGATTAGAGGAGGCTAGCTAGTTCTTTCATTGGAAAGTAAAGTGAACGGCATGTCTACCGTTTGTGACCAATAAGCACTTTAGACAGAACTTAGGAACACAATCAGATGAGACTAGATTCCCAAAAAAGGAGTTTTATTGAAGAAAAAGAATATGCACAAGAGGAAATAACAGAAGGATAGTATAGGGAATAATGCAAAAGAAAATAATGAATATTCTGCTCTTGGTCCAAACTAACTAACTGACTTTAGAAGCTTCTTTACGCCCAACCTGGGAGCACCTTCAATACTGTGCTTGTTGTATCCAAGAGTCACTTTTGAGTCAACCAAAACCACATAAAATTAATAAAGCCACTTCCCTGGCGCTCCCTCCAAAGGCCCCAACCATTGCTACTACTGTGCTTACCTATGTAGACTACAATGTCCAGGTAATCTTGTGAGATTCGGAGATTTGGGCCCATCATGGTGTTGTTGCCTTCTGTTGGACTGGAGGAATAAACTAGAATACCACCCATGCTATTAATTTAATATATTTTCCTACCATCAAGGAAGTGTTCACCTCTGGGTTCTGAACTGATTACAGTTTGCACTGCCAACCAATCACCCTTTACAGACTCTTTATCCTTTAGGTGCAGCTAAATCGTAGACTTAAAAATTAGGGGTTCTTCATCTTGGAAAGCATTTTGAAATGCACTTACGTAGAAAAAAAAAAACACTACATAAATAAATCCTTTTGCAATTAGTGTAGCAAACAAAAGCCAATGCAGGCTAAAATATCCTCACAGAGAAAAAAGCAGTACACCGTTATTGTTTTATCTTATGGTTATGCCTGTACATGTGACAACGCTGCTACTTCTAGCACTAAATATATATATATTTTTTTTTTGTTAGGAGCCACCTACTGTTTTCAAATTTTAGTCTGCATCCAAAACTACAAAAAATAAGAAATACTAAATTTCAACTGTTAACAAAATTTTTGGGTGTTCCTGGTTTTATTTAGAATTGAACAATGTGTGTGGAGCCCTCTGGGATGGCAATATAAAATTCTTCCATCTATTTCTATTTCAGCTGTTGCAGATTAATCTAAGGTGTTTCAATATAACTGACAGAGACATGTTCATCATGCCAACTGGAGAAAAACATTCTTTTTGAGAAGGCCTAGCCATAAAAAACCTGGCATCATCCATTCATGTCCCAAGACTTGTTTTTTTGGAGACTATTCCAGTAGTGTGGGAATCACTCCAAATTTGAATGTTTGTCTGTCGGATAATATCCTTGCTGTGACGTATTGGAAGTTAACAATAACTAATTAACCTTAAAGTACATGAGATATATCTTTGAGATCTGGGGGAAAACCCTTGTGAACATAGGGAGAATGTGCAAAATCAACATAATATAATGTCTAGGCAAATTGTTCCCTTTTGGTTAGCCTATTCCACAGCTGAAACTTCAATCTCTTTCCACTGCAGCCCTGATGTTCAAAAAGCTCCTTCCACGTGGCTCCATACTCTCATCCACCTCACGCACTGCTATCCTGTACATTTTGCCACCAGTTCTTCCTTACTCCACTAATGTGGGGTCAGATGTAACAAGATGAGTAACACCAAAAGCTAGTCTAGCTCAGGATCCTTCCAGTGGCTCACCATTGGCCTCACAGCACTGGCCACCCAGGCCAAAGGATTTTAGCAATAGAAAAGTACCTGCAGGCAATTCCTTTCCAGTTGTATCCCCTTTCCATGCACTGCACCATGATAAACCGTGCCATATTTTTGTACATGGAGAAAAATGTTACAGATAACATATAATTTATGCACTCATTTTGCCGCAAATTCAATTTTGTGCTACATGCTTTGAGATCCTATGTTTGCAATATTAACAAAGCAAAAACCAACTCTAGACCGGGTGCCAGCCTAGCATTTTAACACACTGATTCTGAATCAATTTAGTGACAAAAATTAATCAAACCTGTTTTAAAAAAGAAAAGAAAAAAAAACAAAATATGAAGAAAAATTCCATGTGCCAGCTTCACACAGACAGTGAACAACCCCAAGAATTGAAATCAGGTCCTTGGAGCTGTGTAGCAGCAATGCTAATCACTGCACCATAGTACAACCTGACTGTGAATATATTGGAGATAGAGATACAGGAGTTAAACCTATAAAACTACATTAGACATCAAATTAAATGTATGGCTGCAGATATAAATAGTAAAGTTTGATCCTTTGTGTACTGCAGAGCTTAACAAGGCAATAGTAAAAAAGAAAGATAATGACATAAGATCAGAATTCACCTCATTAGACTGTTGCTCTGTCTGGTAAAAAAACAAACAGACTGCTTCTTTAATAAACACACTGCCTGCTCAGGTTTCCTTCCATAACTTCAAAATAATTGAAAATAAAAAAACAAGGTAGAACTAGAAAAAAATGTAATTGAGGAAAGTGGGTACAATAAATAGATGGCTGGATGTCTTGTTCATTTATGCTACTAATGAATGAGGTTAGGAAGAGGCTAAGGGACATCACACACCAATGACCATGACAGATTTGTTAAGACTGGGCAATGAGCCTGTAAGTAGGAGAGATATACTTCTGACAAAATGAGAAAGTGTCCAGGATCTCTGATACATTAAAACATAAGAACTATTACAAGTGGAGGAAGTGAGTAGTGAGTTTGTTGAGCTCATTTGGCTACTTATTGAAATAGCATAAGAAGCAGTGAGTCTATGCAAGGCTGGCTTTAAAGTTTTTATCTTCTAGAAACTCAAACCTATAATCCAGCCACAGGGGATTCACAAACCAGTCCGTGTCTTTCTGCTGATCCCAAGCCCGGATAAATGGGGAGGGTTACATCAGGAAGGACATCTGGAGTAAAATTTTGCCAGATCAATAAGCGGACAATACAGATTTCCATACCAGATCGGTCAATGTCCAGGTTAACAACGGCCACCACCAGTACTGTTGGCTAACAGGGTGCTGGTGGAAATTGGGCTACTGTTGGCCGAAGAAGGAGAAGAAGAGGGGGGAGACGTGTCCGGAGGCAGGAGGAGAGGAGGAAGGTAAAAAGAGTGGAACTGAGGGTAGGAACTTTGAATGTTTGCAGTATGACTGGTAAGGTGAGAGAGTTACCTGATGTGATGGAGAGAAGGACGGTTGATATATTGGGCATGCAAGAGACTAAATGAAAGCAGAGTAAGGTCAGTTGGTTTGGAGGTGGATTCAAATTGTTCTATCATGGTGTGGATGAGAGGAGAAATGGGTTAAGGGTTATTATGAAGGAATAGTATGTCAGGAGTGTTTTGGAGGTGAAAGGAGTGTCAGACAGAGTGATGATTATGAAGCTGGAAATTGAAAGTGTGATGATGAATGTTGTTCTGCATGTGCCCTGCAAGTTGGGTGTGCGATGGATGAGAAAGAAGATTTCTGGAGTGAGGTGGATGAAGTGATGGACAATGTACCCAAGGAACAAGAGACAATGGACATTTTGGTGAAGGGAACAGAGGGGATGAGGGTGTGATGGGTAGGTATGGTGTCAAGGAGAAGAATGAAGAAGGTTAGACCACAGTGGTTTTGTGAAAAGGATGGACATGGCTGTGGTGAATACATATTTTAAGAAGAGGGAGGAACATAGGGTGACATACAAGAGTGGAGAAAGATGCACACAGGTAGATTATATTCTATGCAGGAGGTTCTGCAATCTGAAAAAAATTGAAGACTGCGAAGTGATGGCCGGGAAAAATTGTAAGAAAATTGTAGTTAGACAGCATAAGATGGTGGTCTGTAGGATGATGTTGGAGATCAAGAAGAGGAGGAGAGTGATGGAAGAGCCAAGGATCAAATAGTGGTAGTTGAAAAAGGAAAACTGCAAAGTTGAGTAAGTAAGACAGGCATTGGGTGGAAGTGAAGAGTTGCCAGGTAACTGGGCAACTACAGCAGAGGTAGTAAGGGTGACAGCAAGAAGGGTACTTGGCATGACATCTGGACAGGGGAAGGAGGAAAAGGAAACCTGGTGGTGGATTGGGGAAGTACAGAAAAGTATACAGAAGAAGAGGTTGGCGAAGAAGTGAGATAGTCAGAGAGATGCAGAAAGTAGACTAGAATACAAGAAGATAAGTGTAAGGTGAAGAGAGAGATGACGATTGCTAAAGAAAAGGCGTATGATGAGTTATATGAGAGGTTGAACACTAGGGAGGGAGAAAAGGACCTGTACCAATTTGCTAGACAGAGGGACTGAGCTGAGAAAGATGTGCATTAGGTTAGGGTGATAAAGGATAAAGATGGAAATGTACTCACAAGCAAGGAGAGTGTGTTGAGCAGATGGAAAGAGTACTTTGAGAGGCTGATGAATGAAGAGAACGAGAGAGAGAAGAGGTTGGATGATGTGCCAATAGTGAATCAGGAAGTGCAACAGATTAGCAAGGAGGAAGTAAGGACAACTATGAAGAGGATGAAGAATGGAAAGGCCTTGGTCCAGATGACATATCTCTAGAAGCATGGAGGTGATTTGGAGAGATGGCAATTGAGGTTTTAACCAGATTGTTTAATGGAATCTTGGAAAGTGAGAGGATGCTTGAGGAGAGGAGAAGAAGTGTACTAGTAAGATCATGAATGGCTTTTTTATAATAAGGGGGATGTGAAAAGCTGTAGTAACTACGGCAGGCTAAAACCGATGAGTCACAGCATGATGTTATGGGAAAGAGTAGTGGAAGCTAGGTTAAGAAGGGAGGTGATGATTAGTGAGCAGCAGTATGGTTTCATGCCGGGAAAGAGCACCACAGATGCGATGTTTGCTCTGAGGGTGTTAATGGAGAAGTATAGAGAAGGCCAGAAGGAGTTGCATTGCGTCTTTGTGCACCTGGACAAAGCATATGACTGGGTGCTTTGAGAGGGAGTTGTGGTATTGGATAAGGATGTCGGGAGTGGCAGAGAAGTATGTAAGAGTTGTACAGGATATATACGAGGGAAGTGTGACGGTGGTGACATCTGTGGTAGGAGTGACACATGCATACAACATGGAGGTGGGATTACATCAGGGGTCGGCTCTGAATCCTTTCTTATTTGCAATGGTGATGGACAGGTTGACAGACAACATTAGACAGGAATCCCGTGGACTATGATGTTTGCTGATGACATTGTGATCTGTAGCGAGAGTAGGGAGCAGGTTGAGGAGACCCTGGAGAGGTGAAGACATGCTCTAGAGAGGAGAGGAATGAAGGTCAGTAAGAACAAGACAGAATACGTGTGTGTAAATGAGAGGGAGGTCAGTGGAATGGTGAGGATGTAGGGAGTAGAGTTGGAGAAGGTGGCTAAGGTTAAATACTTGGCATTAACAGTATAGAGTAATGAGGATTGTGGGAGAGGTGAAAAAGACAGTGCAGGCAGGGTGGAATGGGTAGAGAAGAGTGTCAGGAGAAATTTGTGACAGATGGGTATCAGCAAGAGTGAAAGGGAAAGTCTACAAGATGGTTATGCTGTATGGGTTGGAGACAGTAGCACTGACCAAAAATAGGAGACAGAGATAGAGGTGGCAGAGTTAAAGATGTTAAGATTTGCATTGGGTGTGATGATGGAGAGGATTAGAATTGAGGGTCAGCTCAGGTTGGACGGTTTGGAGACAAAGTCAAAGAGATGAGATTGTGTTGGTTTGGACATGTGCAGAGGAGAGATGCTGGGTATATTGGAAAAAGAATGCTAGGTAGAGAGCTGACAGGCAATAGGAAAAGAAGAATGCCTAAAAAAAGGTTTATGGATATGGTGAGAGAGGACATGCAGATGATGGGTGTAACAGAGCAAGATGCAGAGGACAGGAAGATATAGAAAAAGATGATCCGCTGTGGCAACCCCTGACGGGAGCAGCCAAAAGAAAAAGAGGCTCAAACCCATCAAGTAAGATCTATTGAATTGGGTTTGGGCATCTCTTAACAGGAATATCAGCATTTACGCTCGTATGTCAAGTAGTCGTTTTAATGTAAAAATGTATGTAAGAAAATTAACCTTGGCTCTGGGACTTGCTCTAGTTACAAGGTAAAGGGCAGCATTCAAAGTTGAACACATAATCACACAACAGTTTTGCCAACCATTACTGCTGTCAGACAGTTGCCCCATAAAGTTTCCTCCTTAATTTTCCATGGTTACAGATCTCCTTAGAGTAGAGAATCATCCTTTTCATGCTATTAGCTGGCACTTCCATTCACATCTTCTTTTGCCCAGTTTCTGGCCACATCCTTTTCACTTCCTACATTCTAAATACACAGACTGCCTCGGAGTGATTCATCACACCATATGATTTTTCTTCTCCAAATCCAAATTTTTCTCTTAGTTCTCAAATTGTTTTCCTATACCACCAGATTATTATTTTTTTTTATCTCAGTCCCTTCTAAATAGGCTTTACATAACATAACTTTTCATCAGACATGTTTCACTGCCATACACCTTACATTACTTACATAAACATATATTTTTTTAATGGGTCACATGTACATTTCTTAATTCCTCAGAAAGAGTAGTACCTCTCAGATCTTCTTCAAAGTGCCTCTATTCCTGGTGATTTTGGCTGTTTCATTTTTTTAAAATAGTTTTTTTCTTTTTAGTTTCATTTTATGAACTTTTGATGATTTTTATTTTAGTTTTTATTTTTGTTGATGTATGTTAATTAATTTATTTTGAAAGAATCATTTTTCCTAAAAAATCTGTTCAACAAAAATTAAGAAATAAACGATGTGCCTACAAAGCAACAGGAAGTTAGAAAAGTGCAGAAAAGCCCATTAATGACTCATGGGGCGTTTTTTATTCCAACCTTCTATACAGTTATCTTCTGATGTTTTATATAGTGTGTCACTTGTGTGGTAGCTACATGTACCTATTTAAGAAGTATGTTATTTGCTCTGACAGCACCAGGCATTTTAAACTTCAGATTGAGTACTTCACAGTACCTTATGAAGGCAGGTAATTCATACAACTCCCTAGACATTCAATAAATTTCTGTACCTTCACACTTTCTCTTTTTGTATTGACTAAAGTGACCAGATAGTAATCTTCTTTTGAGGCAAAGTTAAAGTTTGTTGACCAACGCAACTTCTCATTTTACTTTCTTTGGTAGGTTTGTGTTTCTTCATAATGTCATAGTCCTCAAACTCTCTATAGACATCATCAAGCTCTTTCTCTTTGAGATTCACAAACATGACTGCCATGCTATTGACTACACATTTGCTTGTTTCTGTCAATGTACTTGCAGAACGGACATCCCCATTTACAACTAGTTATTTGCTGTGTGTCCATTGCTAAAAACATGATCTACCTAGGCATCTGGCAACCATCGCACAAATTAGTCCATAGTCATTTATTGAAAAAGGATAAACAGCAATGTTCCCTATAAAAGCAGCAAAATGTTTGTTGCATGATTCTGTGCAGACCCCCGTGACCCTATTTGGATTCAGCGGGTTAGGAAATGGATGGATGGATGGATGATTCTGTGAGAAGTGAGAACACTGATGCAGGATTTTTTTTATTTATTACAGTTGACACTTAGAAATGTATTTATTAAAGTGCCATGTTTATTTAAACTATTTAAGCACAAAACATTTTCATTCATTTGTGCTGACCAGAAGCTAAAAAAATAGTGTGGGCAATATAACCATTTGGTTTTTAACAATATTGCAAACTGTTAGAATGTTAAAAATCATTCAAAGTTGATTAAAAAAATCACAAATCACAATTCAGCATTTGCATCAGTGTCTAAAAGAAGAACTGCATCCTGGATTTACAAAAATATTTACCGACTAGAAATGTATTTCACTTTTAAAACAAGTAATATTTTCCAGCTCATCAATTCATGATCTGATCCACCAGATCCTAAGCTAGCAGCAACGGGTGTAATACAGAAATCAAACCCAGAGACAAGCAACCGTTCTCAAAGAATACAAAAATAATAAACAACAAATTTGCATACTCAAGTTTTTTTTTTTAATTTCATTTAGTAACCTCTGTGATGGAACCAGTATCTATTACATGGCCTCTATAAGTAATACTAGGCTTTAGAAACTCACATTTATCACATTTTATTTTTCAAGGTGTTCCTCATTTGTTTCTCCTGTGACTATGATGTCATCCAAATAGCACTGTGCTCTTTGCACTCCCTGTAAAACCTAGCAGGGGCAGAAACAACTCCTAATATTACAGAGCACCTTTAGGTGTATGTATTTATTGTAAGCTAACTTTGGAATCTTCCTCCATTTCCATTCATAGGTATTCCTCTGTAAGGCCCATTTTTGAAAAATGCTATCCCCGTGAAAGACTGGCAAAAATGTCCTCAATTTTTGGCAAATGGTACTTCTCTGCCTGCAGCACTGGGTTAATAGTGATTTTAAAGTCTCCATGTAATCTAAATGTGCCATTTCTCTTTGTTACATGAGCTACTGGTGTAGCTCATGAGCTCCAGTCCACTTTGACAATAGATTATTTTCCTGTGTACGAAGTTCATTTTCTACTAGTGGTCACAGAGCATATGGTGAGAGAGGAGTTTGGATGCATACTTAATTGGTTTGCGTGTGAACAATACTGTTTTAATTCATGTGAACTATATTGATTCGTGTCCGTATATTATCAGTTTGTGCGTGAACTATATCCATTTGTATATGCATAGCACTGGTTTGCACATGAACTATACTGATTCACATGTGTATATCACTGGTTCCAGTACGTTTGCTATTGGTTTGTGACAGAACTGCATTAGTTTTGGCTCGCATATCATCGGTTGCGTATGAAATATATTGGATTGCATTCTGTGCACAATATTGGTTTCATGCACGTCTTTCACTGGTTTCATGTGGGTAACAAGTCGGTTTTGTGCTTGAACTCTATTGGTTGTATGTGTGTAGGTCGGTTTCTTGTACAAAACATGCTAATTATGTGTGTGCACTCTATCACAACTTTGTGTATGAACTATATTGGTTTTGTGTGCGAATTGTATTGGTTGGTCACGTGATCTTCAGTGGAAATGGGAGGGGAACCAGGAACTCAATGGCCGGTAAAGTCATGGAGTGTGAAGAGAAGTGGGAAGGAAGGGATCTGCGTTTAAACAGCGCAATATTTTTTTTCCACACAATACATTAGCGAAATAGCGTGGTGCTAATTATTACTATTTAACAGAATATACCCTTGAGTCTGTATTGATCACAAGGCTGAAGTTACGTATGTATTCGGCCGTCTTTTTATTCGCTCCCAGCAACATGCTTGCTTACAACCCGTGAATTACTTTTTCACACAGCTTTTGCAAACTAGTTAGTTATACTAAAGGCAAAATATTGTACATTTACAACTGATGCCTTTATCCAACATAATATTTAGTTACTACTAGTTACAGTGGTGTGAAAAACTATTTGCCCCCTTTCTGATTTCTTATTCTTTTGCATGTTTGTCACACAAAATGTTTCTGATCATCAAACACATTTAACCATTAGTCAAATATAACACAAGTAAACACAAACTGCAGTTTTTAAATGATGGTTTTTATTATTTAGGGAGAAAAAAAACCCCAAACCTACATGGCCCTGTGTGAAAAAGTAATTGCCCCCTTGTTTAAAAAATAACCTAACTGTGGTGTATCACAACTGAGTTCAATTTCCGTAGCCACCCCCAGGCCTGATTACTGCCACACCAGTTTCAATCAAGAAATCACTTAAATAGGAGCTGCCTGACACAGAGAAGTAGACCAAAAGCACCTCAAAAGCTAGACATCATGCCAAGATCCAAAGAAATTCTGGAACAAATGAGAACAGAAGTAATTGAGATCTATCAGTCTGGTAAAGGTTATAAAGCCATTTCTAAAGCTTTGGGACTCCAGCGAACCACAGTGAGAGCCATTATCCACAAATGGCAAAAACATGGAACAGTGGTGAACCTTCCCAGGAGTGGCCGGCCGACCAAAATTACCCCAAGAGCGCAGAGACGACTCATCCGAGAGGTCACAAAGACCCCAGGACAACGTCTAAAGAACTGCAGGCCTCACTTGCCTCAATTAAGGTCTGTGTTCACGACTCCACCATAAGAAAGAGACTGGGCAAAACGGCCTGCATGGCAGATTTCCAAGACGCAAACAACTGTTAAGCAAAAAGAACATTAGGGCTTGTCTCAATTTTGCTAAGAAACATCTCAATGATTGCCAAGACTTTTGGGAAAATACCTTGTGGACTGATGAGACAAAAGTTGAACTTTTGGAAGGCAAATGTCCGTTACATCTGGCGTAAAAGGAACACAGCATTTCAAATAAAGAACATCATACCAACAGTAAAATATAGTGGTGGTAGTGTGATGGTCTGGGGTTGTTTTGCTGCTTCAGGACCTGGAAGGCTTGCTGTGATAAATGGAACCATGAATTCTACTGTCTACCAAAAAATCCTGAAGGAGAATGTCCGGCCATCTGTTCGTCAACTCAAGCTGAAGCGATCTTGGGTGCTGCAACAGGACAATGACCCAAAACACACCAGCAAATCCACCTCTGAATGGCTGAAGAAAAACAGAATGAAGACTTTGGAGTAGCCTAGTCCTGACCTGAATCCAGTTGAGATGCTATGGCATGACCTTAAAAAGGCGGTTCATGCTAGAAGACCCTCAAATAAAGCTGAATTACAACAATTCTGCAAAGATGAGTGGGCCAAAATTCCTCCAGAGCGCTGTAAAGACTCATTGCAAGTTATCAAACGCTTGATTGCAGTTATTGCTGCTAAGGGTGGCCCAACCAGTTATTAGGTTCAGGGGCAATTACTTTTCACACAGGGCCATGTAGGTTTGGATTTTTTTTTCTCCCTAAATAATAAAAACCATCATTTAAAAACTGCATTTTGTGTTTACTTGTGTTATATTTGACTAATGGTTAAATGTGTTTGATGATCAGAAACATTTTGTGTGACAAACATGCAAAAGAATAAGAAATCAGGAAGGGGGCAATAAGTTTTTCACACCACTGTATATTTCTTATGCCCAGCGATCCTGCACCGTGCCGCCCAGACAGAAGTTTCTTGCACATGGTCACACAGTGTCAGTATCAGGACTTGATCCCACAAATGCAGAGTTAAATGTGCAAAGCCCTAATCACAATGCCTCAATGGTTGCACATCTACAACATGTATATTATTTGACATAATATAATCGTGTCCATTCTTTGAAAAGCTAAATAGTCCACATTTAAGACCTGCATGGGTGAGTTACGTCATATTGGACCACCTTACCCTTCACAGTTTTGTGACAAGGCAGATGTGTTATTTAAGATGAAGCCGAGTTTTGCACTGCCCAATGTAAGTGCCGTGGTGAAACTGACAAAGTAGTCCCACTCCAATTTCTGATAAATGGGATTTACTATGGTATTTAATGGGCACTGTAAAGTGTTAAATCACATTGGACCACCTTAATTTTCACAGTTTTGTGACAAGACAGATTCCTTTGTTAAATTAAAGTTGAGTTTAACGTTTTTGACAAGTGCAGGAGAAAAATGTGGAATATTTATTTTTTCAAATAATGGATCAGTTTTTAATGATGCTGATTAATGTACACGTTGTAGAATATTTTGCCTTGCTGTTACAATAAAATTAGAAGCATGTTTGCAAAAGCTTTATGGATAAGTAGCTGACTGCAAGCCTATACTGGACGTAGCTAGGAGTGAATAAAAAGCCAGCTGAATGCGTACCTAATTTCAGCTCTGCGATCATTTCAGAATTAAGGGGAAATACTGTTAAAAAAATTACCCTCCAAGCCTTTTCACAAACATACGGTGACATGCCAAAGCATTCAATCCCGTTAAAAGTCATTCTAATTTTCTGTATGACAAAAGATTTGTCCACATGTTTATTCATTCAGTCTTTTTTTATTATCATTATTATTATTATCACACTTATTTTATTAATATTATTATTACCACACTTATTTTAACTTCACCTGTTTGTTGTCTGGTACAAATCTTGTAATCGATATTTAACCCACTTCCTATTGTCCAAATGACTTAAAATTTTGCACACTTACTAACTTCCGATGACAATTCTGTACATGAATCAATAATCCGTTTCACTAATTGATCAATTAATCCATGTTAATTAACAAATTAAATTTTCATATGAAGAATAGTTAAAGATTTCACCAATGGATTGCACTAGTAACGGATAGAAATATTAAAGGAAGTGTTAAAATATTGATTACAAAATTATACATAAACAAACCCGACTAAAAAGTTAAAAATAATATATATAAAAAATACTTTTTAAAAACCACGCTTATATTAAGTTAAAAAGTGTACTAAAATGTAAAAAATAAGTCTCTCATACATCGTAAAATGAAAGTGTGGGTGCTTTTCATCAATCAACATTCAAAAAACACTTCTTAAAATCTTAGCAAAAGTGCCCACCTTTTATTTTACGAGTATGTATGAGACACTTATTTTTTACTTTTTAGTACACTTTTTAACTTACTATAAGCATGTTTTTAAAAAAGTATTATTTTATATTTGTAGTATTTTTAATGTTAACCTTTGTGCTGTAACAATACACAATACACTGCCATAACAACCTTTGTTCTTTTGGGGTATGTAAGTATGCTGCAGTTCTGCAAATTGCTCAGGAGTGATTCTTACATGCAATGTATTGCAAAATTATTTGCATACAATATGACAATAGAGTTGGGATGTTATGATTCAGGTGGTTTGTTATTCTTGAAAGCATTTCAAAATCAGTCTTTTTTTTCTCTTGTTCCATGCTGCATTGTGCAGCTGCCTTTTTTCATTTTTATTTTTTGCACAAAAAGAGATCTACTCTGGCACCTGAAAATGTGAACAAACTTGTGTGCCTTAGCAACAGGTTGAATGTTAAGAAGGACAAATAATGATGACAGTGGCTTTGAGCAGTGTTTCTGAACATGTCCAAAATGTGGTGTTTTGTTTGTCATAATTCTGACAATAAATGGAATTTCTGAAATCCTCTGAGAATTATTTCCAGCATATCATGATACTGGCATTATTATATTTATAACTGATTTAATGATATAGTAACTGTACTTGTTTACATAATTCATAGTGTACTGTAGTACTAAGCACCGTCCTGTATAATTACAAGACATGCAAAGACTCTTTTCTTTTTATACATCGTGGGTTTTATTCCCTTAGTGTACTTTAGTAATAAGCTACTGTTTGTTAAGGTCATTCAGGTCAAGAAGGTTGAACTGAGTGAGAGCTCGAAAGAGAGAAAAACGTTCACTTCACAGTGTTATTCACCATACGCTATTATTGGTGTGTATAGTTTGGGTTGTATCATACCAGTTAATTTTTTTTTTTTTGCATCATCTTAAGGCCATACTTTTAGTTTTCTTCTTATAATAGCCAAGAAGAACAGATTTTAATTTTTAACAGCTGCATCTTTGAATTTGTGTGTATGTGTATCTTCCAACATTTTGTGCATTACTGAGCAGAGTTTTGTTAGAAGATCCCTCCCATTTGGCCGCTTATGGTTCTATAAAGTTCTACAAACCCTCCTATCTAAGAGAAATTTTATTTACCCGCCTAGTTTCATATATACCCATATTTCTGAACTGTGGAGTGCTGCTTCAGTTTGTCCCCCCCAAAAAGTGCACCCCTGCCCAAATTGTTTTCACCAGCCGCCACTGCTCTATGGCATTGCTCTGAAAAACTACTTTGGCACCTTCATTTTTAAGAGTGTACCAGAGCAGATGCTGGATGATGAAGAGAATGAAATCAACACACAAATTCACACACATACCACAACAGGCACCACAATAGATCTATAAAGATCAACATTAAGCCATCCCTTGACCAATCTATCTGTCTATGCTGCTTGCTTACTTCTTCTAACAAAATGTGTTTAGTTTCAAATTTAATATTATTTAAGTTTTTCTCTTGTTTCCATTTCCTTTTCATTTTACTCTACATTGATTTGTGTACATAACAAATCTAATATATTTTAATGTACTTAGTTGTAAACTATTTTACAGTAAAATCATTTGTACTGTATTGTAAATTTTTCTTTTGGGTGATTTCTTGTGGTATCATTAATGTCTAATTTACATGGAAGTATTGTATGGACCATTCTATACCGATATTTTTAATTTACGGCAATGATTTTTATTTGTTTTAGTTAAAGGTTTGGCTAACAATAACATTTGTTTCTACCATTGTATAATTTACATGTTGGTCCACATTTAAAAAACCTCAATAATAAAACATTTGAATGTTCCTGAGGCAGTTCATTTGCCAATTTCTATGCTCAATGCATCAATTTCCAATGCCTACTAACACACCTTTGATAAACAAAAGTTACTCCTTCTGCTTACAAACTACTACAAACTTCCCATTAAGGAATAGTAAATTTAACTTTAACTCTACCATCATTTTCATGTCCATTTTCAAACTTCCACCAATAAGAAATGGTCAGGTAACTCTATCTCCTATAACCAGTAGTAATACAGTTTTAGCCCACCACAGTGCTACACCAGGCTGAAAATATATTCTGCTGTGATTCACTCCTGAAAATTTGGAATAATCTACTAGACCAGTTCATTTGTTGGAACTTGTATATTCTTTTATTGTGGAAGCAATTTCCGTTCACTTTTACACATCAAGGCAATAGGCTTGCTAATCTGTTGCCAAAAAGCTTTCATCTATTGATAAAACGGAAATCCTGATTGAAGCTGACATTTCACAAAAAGGCCAGGGAATGTAGAAGAACTGCATATTCCATTCAGAGCTGATCAGTAGTTGTCTAAAAAAATAAAAAAAAAAACAGGTCGGCAAGGCAAGGTCAAGCTCTCTGGCTTTGCATGCCCATTAAAACTGTGATTGTCTACTCCTAAGTAAATCAGAATGTAGAAACCTCTCAGATAGACTGGTACATTTGCATTCAATCTGTGAATCATTAAGCAGTTATTAAACAGCTGTGTAAATGATTTAGTCGAGGGAATCACAAGATTACCTTCAGAAATATCCTCTTTCTGCCAAATGGAGCTCCAGTCATATAAAGTTTGCATACTACAATATAGGAATTATTATTATTTAGCAAATACCTTTATCAAAAGGTATGTAGTAAACCATAACATATGGAATATGAGTGATTATAAAGTACATTTGCGGACAATTGGGAGGTTTTGTTTTGGGTTTTTATAGTTTACTGTTAATAAACTAACTAATGCATATTTTTATTGTAAATAATTCTTTTCGTAAAGGAAATTATTGCAGACTTTCATAGTATTATTTTTGATAATTCTTAACACTGAGGTTAACTGCCTTGCTTAGGACCATGTTTCAAGGAAGAGGTGTACCTTAACCCTGTCTCTTTCACTTCTTAATCCAATGGGGACTGCCATTTAATTTAAAAAATACACACACCTTAAGTGGGTGGCATGATGACATAGTAGCTACTGCTTCTCCCTTAAAGCTCCAGCTTCAGTCTTCATCCTTCCCACTGTCTATGTAGAGTTTGCAGTTTCTGCCAATGGGTTTTTTCCAGGTACTACAGTTTTTGCCCACATACTGTAAATATGTTACAATATATTACAATATCGGTTAACTGAAAAGTTTACACAATTTTTAAAGAGTTTGATTTTATGTGTGTGTGCCATGTGGTGGATTGATCCCTGCCTTGTGTTCAGTAAAAGTAGAACAGGCTCTGTTTCCCCATATTTATATATTTCCCTCTCTCTCTCTATTAGAAAATTTGAGTTCAGATAATACACAACTGGTATATAGTTTTTTTCACTTTTTTGTCATCATGGCTTTAGAAAATTATTATTTTTTTGTTCCAATAAAAACACCATGTTGGGCATAGCCATTTGTTATAACAGACACGTCTGTAAAGTGAGTGTTTGTGATTGCAGATGATGACAGAGCTATATATAAATTGCACACTATTCATTCATTATTCAATCATTTATTGTCTGCCCAAGTTTGCCCCAATTATCATGTTAAATATTAAATAAACTGTATATTTTACTGTATCTAATGGTGTTCATTAGAACCCACACAATATTAAGAGGATTTATTACAATTAGTTAGGGCCAAATCTTCTCCCTGTGGAGCTGAATATATGCATACTACGGCTGAAGGAAGAATGATTCAACTACAAACAAGGTAAAAACCCGTGGTGCTTTAAAGGAAAAACATGATAGGGTTTGTTGAGGGATGTATTACTGATCTATAGAGCAAATCTTAGTGTACTTGCAAGACAGGATCCATGGCTTTGAGCCAACAGGGGGTGCTACTGTTAAGGAACACTGCAATACACACATAGGAGTAACACTGTTGTCAGGTTTGGAGTTCCACAAGCTTCGAGGGTTTACAGCAGAGGAGATCATGCAATCTAAATGACACTTACCAGTGATGTGTTGATTATTTCCATAGCTGAGAATTCAAAAAGAATAACAAATATTGCAGATATCCTTGACCCCCACCATCTGGAGTGATTGATTTTTTTTTACCAACATTTGACCTGAACTGATGCTGTAGGCAGTGTAGGGTTACTGTGCTGTGAATCATTCGTTAATTTACTTAAACACACCTACCAAGCAGATTTAGATTAAGGCTGATACAAGGCTACAGTTTAATAGCCAAGGATGACTTTAAGAGGTACAGGTACATGGTCTAGGATTTTTTGATGCTGCAGGAACGAATACTTGTGCTTCAGTAGCACAAAAAGCTGCCTTAATGTAGACAAAGAGAGAGAAGCTCAAAGATCGGAAGCACAGATAAACCCTTACTAAAGAAAAACAAAACCTTTTCACTTTTTTATTTTGACTTTCATGGTATCTTAATAATAAAATTTCAGCTTTGATCAAGAAAGACTCAAATGTCATTTTTAATGAATGCTGCAAAATAAATCAATTCAGCAACAGATGTGAAGGCACTAGTAAAAGCCTGAGTGAAAAGTCTAGGTTGGTGTCATGCTGTGACCGAGCAGACGCAGTATACAGGAGGAAGCCAGTCCTCTGTGCACAACATACAGAAGAGAAGATGCCATGAGAGCAGAAGCTCACATGCTGGTGGGTCACAGAGATGGGGCTGAAATTGTGTACGGGAGGCTACAGCCATGAAGGGAAAAAATAAACACATAAAGGAGAGAAAAATGAGTAAGCACACGAGCCACTTTGCCACCTCCTGGGTGAACTTTCTTGATTTCATCTGACTTCTTGGAGCACACTGTGCAATCAATTAGACGTGTTAAACCATGGCGACAGGAGGCAATTTTATTTGCTCTTATTTGAATGATTGCAGAACCAAGCATTTCCGATTCCTTGTTTTCAGTTTTTCTCAATTAATAAAATTTTTCCTGAACCTTTTATCAACTTTCTTATTACTTTTTAAAGATAAATCCCATTTTTCGTTTATAGTATGAAGGAGTTTTAAATGATGGGGGGCTGGAAAATCGGGATGGCTTTAGGTAAGCTTTGGGGATCATGGAGGAGAGGAGTTAATGATAGATTTGAATTAGGAAGTGAGCAGAGTTATAATTTAGACAATAAAAGAGAGACATTAACCTTGCAAATTACAAGGCAACCTAAATAACTGCAGTGAATGCCCTTTTATGGCAAATTGTCTTGATGAGTGACACATGTCTCACTAACTGAATGTCTTATTATTTGACATGAATTGTGTGGAAAGGGAGAAAGATTTTCAGTGTTTAATGTCAGTCCTGTATTACTGTGATAATATAAAATTATGACAACAGAAAGGATGAAGTACTGACTCCACATATCTATCATAATTAGCAATTTCATACACTATCAGTCATTGCCACATATACCAGCTCTACAATCGCAAGAATAGCCTACAGAGCCAAAAGTCAAGTCATACTCAATAAATTATCTGGAAGGAGAACAAGTGCTGTCACAAGATATAGTGGTGTGTCTTAAGTAAGTGAAGGGTGCTATCTGTGATCTGGCTTCAGTGGCTTGCTTAAAGGAGACAGTATTATATATACTGGTACCTCAGCCTGGATGGAGTTAGATTTAAAAGATGGTAGAGGAAAGGAAAATAAAAAAACAAAAACGCAAAACTGATTCGGCACCTGCAATTTGTTCACCTCCTACCTATTGAATTGGTTTTGAGATGGTTACTTGCTTCAATTATGTGATTTTCTTTATTTTTTATAGCAGGCTCACAACTTTGTGCTATGTTTGTTTTGTTGTCTAATTTTCTATGACAAGGGTTAAGTGAGTAGAAATCGATGAGCAATGCTAGCCTTAATGGCGTGTTCTCGACATAATTGTTGAAATGTTGTAACTTAAGGAGACATGATTCAAATCCAGGCCGACTCACTGCCTGTGCAGAGTACCTTAAGGTACTCTAGTTTTGTCCAGGACTTGCTAAAATGTGTAAATTAGTTTAGTATACAACTTTAAATTGGCACACTGGGTGTACGCTTAAATATGTCCTGTTATAGACTTGCAGCCTAATCTACAGTTGACTCTTGCCTTGCACCCAACCCTTCTGGGCATGAAGCAGTCCAGAACTGAATTAAGAACATTCATGAAATGTAATATAATATGTTGCAATATAATATTTTAATTTGACTTTTTCTGGACATTTTTAAATATTGTTGCAGTACCGCCTCTTAAATTTATCCACAAGAAAATGCAGGCCTTAAAAACAAACACAAAAAGTCTTTGCAGGTCTAGTCCTTCTGAGTAGGGCTCACTCCTGGCAGCCTTGCCCTAAACACAAATGGTAAGCTTCCAGCCTGCTCAGACCAAAAAGAAAGAGACTGAGGACTTTTAAATATCACAGCTCAAAAATGTCTACAATTAGGAGGAAAATAAAACCACAAAACCTCAGGCTCCATTATAAACAAAGGCTCTTTAATATTTAAATAATTTAAAGAATTTAAAACTAAATTAGCATAAAAGTAAGGCAGAATAATGGAGAAAAAAGCAAACAAAATCCAGTCCAGGCACAATAAACAGTACTTTAGAGAAAATATGTTATTATTTTGTTTCTTTTTTATTTCTCTTTTTAAACCTCTTGGGTTTCAAGTTCTGGATATTTTACACTTTATAAGGGGTTTGGGCTCATCTGAATTCAACTTTATAGTAATTTTCAGATTTGGTTGATGTTGATTTTTTCACCTACTTTGCTTTAAATACACAATGCCATTTTTTGTCTTTATTGAATTTATTAAAAGCAAATAACACTCCATACAATTTACGGTGGGCTGGCGCACTGCCCAGGGTTTGTTTCCTGCCTTGCACCCTGTGCTGGCTGGGATTGGCTCCAGCAGACCCCCAGTACCCTGTAGTTAGGATATAGTGGGTTGGATAATGGATGAATGGATTCCATACAATCAAGTCAAACTTAACAAAACCAAATTCATTTAGAATACTGTTACGTGACTGCGATCAACAGTTCTGGTAATCTCATAACTTTGCCAACATAAATATGCCAGTGATCAGACACTACAGTTTCACTCGGTGGAGAAAAACAAAGTTTATTTAGTTTTGATTCTAACCATAAGCATTAAGGTTACATTTTGTTTTACTGATTTTGGCTATGTTTAAGACTACGTTTTTCAATTATGCACTTGAATATTTGTTATGCTCTTATATTTGTGCTGTTTTCAGTATCGTTTTCTGTGTCTTCCTCACTAACTTTTGGTCCTGTCCCTACATATCATCTCTTGGCTTTGCACCTCTTTTTTGTAACAATAACCTTTAGGTGATCACACGTACCCTTAGTAGAAGCAAGAGTTGAGGAAAATAAATCCAAATACAAAAAAAAAAAATAAATAATGAAACTGCAATGAGAACACAAGTTTCTCTTTTGATATACTTCAGGCAGTCACAGGCTTCTACATAAAACTAACACATAAATATGTATAAAATTCAAAATAATTAATAATGCAGCCTCAATAAAATTATAATATTAAATAAATACAACAAAGACAGAACCAGAATCAAAATTCAAAACATAACATGAAAAATAATATTTGAAAACTGCACAGATTAAGTAAACAGAGAACATACTTGAGTTAGAGAAGAGACCTTGGCCGAAATGTAAGAAACATAGCTCAGGTGGGTATTCCCTTTTCTCAAAAGTGCCTTCATGGTGATGTCTTTACAGATGAAGTAACACAAAGGATCAGAAGTTCACGTCAGGAAGTTAAAAACTGTGTCTGTTTTCTCTGTAGTGACATCTTCACTAATCTAGAAGGGGAACCCAGATCCATGGCATGAATCCACCTAGCACTGCATCAATAAGAGCTAGAAGATACCAGTGTGAAAACCAGAGAGGTAGGAGGGAAAGAGTCACTGAGTGTGAGAAAAAGAAAGAGAAAAAACACACTACCTGTCTACTGAAACAAATATATATTTATATTTGTATTTATTCCTTAATATTAAATACAGCGGGTACTAGCTGCACATGTTAGCAAAAAGTTAGATTGGAAACGTTAATTATCCCAAGGGGAAATTTAGATTTTAAAACATTAAAAGTTGAAAAGAACTGTACAGTTGCTGATATTCTGAAATTTTTTAATGAGCCACTCTGCATGGCGTTGTACCCCTGATTCGTTCTTGCCTTGTGCTCAGTACTGCCAGGATAGGCACTGAGCTGGGTGAATGGACTGAAATGTAAATGGATTGCATTCTGCACTGTGGAAAACTATACTATAAAAATAAACTGGTGGTTTTCTTGAAATGGCTCTCAGGACATGCCAGCATGTTTCTTCTGTAATTCCATACAGTGTTGTTTCTTGCAGTGAATCTTCTTCTGTGAATGTGGGTAAATGCTTTTGATTGGTACATTTGATTTTGATGTTAAAGCCAGGTATCTTGGCAGTTATTATGCAGCATATTTGCTAATTAAAACACAATAATAGTACAATGAACAAAAATAAAATTCATAAAATAAATGTTGCTGTTATGTGTCTTAAATTAACATTCTTTTTTGCTATGTGCTGGGTGATAGATTTGTATTATGTGTCACGCACGCGCGACACGGAGACCGCGGACGGATTCGAAAGCATCTGGGAAAACATTCGCCGGCAGGGAATGGCGGGGTATTAACTTTCTCCCTCTGCTTCCTTGTAGGAAAAAAGACCTCCCTCCTCCGTAGCCGGGTTTGACCGCAGTGCGGCACTTCCGCCCTTCCTCCGCCATCTTGCCCTGACGTCATCCTTCCCATCCTCCCTCACGGACCTTCCCAGCATTCCTCCACTTCCGGCTCCTCCCCAATAAAATGGCCGCGACGCCAGGACTCGGCGTCACGTTATGAACTGCTAAAACGTTTATGATTTTGACTTGCATTTTCTTTGTTGTAGAATATACGGAGCCGGAAACCCCAACACTTTATGCTGTCTCTGTTCGTCTTTTACATCTGGCGTAGTCGGCAGGATTCGGAGATCCCGGAAATATGACGGAGGGACAGGACCTAAACACCGTGCTGCAAAACATCGACGCCCGGCTCCAGGCACTGCAGCAGGCGCAAGCCGCCACCACAATGGAGCTGGAAGCCACGAAGGCCAGGCTGACAGAGGCCCAGCGCGTAAGGCCAGACCCACCCAAGCAGGCGCCTCCTCCTTTGGTCCCGATGGGTGCTTCTGAGGACGTCGAGGCCTACCTGGGTGTTTTCGAGCGGACGGCCACCCGGAACGAGTGGCAGCGGGCCGAGTGGGCGTCCATATTGGCGCCCTATCTGAAGGGACCCGCGCTGCGGGCCTATTATGACCTCCCTGAGGAGGAGGCCGCCAATTATGACCTCCTCAAACCTGAAATACTGGCACGCTACGGCATCACCCGGGCCAGCAGGCGGCTGAATGGCGGAACTGGGTCTTTGACCCCGAAAAGCCTGCCCGCGCCCAGGCGTTCGAGTTCTGGGGTAAGATGGGGCGCTGGCTACGGCCTGAAGGACCCCAAGCTCGGAGAGTGGTGGAGCAGGTGGCCTGAGAAGGCCTGGTCAACTCGTTGCCCAGTTCCCTCGCCCAGCAGGTCCGGGGACACGCTTATAAGGATATGCCAGGCCTCCTGGAGGTCCTGGAGCGTCAACTGGCGGTCCTCCGACTCGGCGGGTCAGAAAGGCCTGCTCGCGGGAACCGACAGGGACGGGCGGCCACCCCCGAGCCCTCTCGGCTTGCTGCGGAAGCCCCACCGAGAACCAGAGAAGCCGGGTCCGCCGCGCTGTTACAAGTGTGGCGAGACCGGCCACCTGCTGCCAACCTGCCCCCACAACATCTCTCCAGAGCCCATGGATTGCACCTGGACGTCGTCGGAGAGGTACTGTACCCCGCCGCATCCCTTGGCGAGTCCGAACACGGGAGTGGTGTTGTTAAATGGGCACGCCGTGGTGGCTTTGTTTGATTCCGGCAGCAACATTACCATTGTAGCTCGCCGTTTTGTCTTGCCGCGACAGTGGATAAGCCAACGCTTGTTGGTCACTTGTGTGCATGGGGGGACTAGGTCATATCGTTCCGCTCGCTGTTATCTCACCTGGAGGGGGGAACCAACTCAAATGACGGTCGCAGTGCTACCGGAACCCCCCTTCCCAGTGATTTTGGGACAAGACTGGTCTAAAAGAATCAGCGGTAAGACATCCACCGCTCCCGGGGCCTTGTTGGATCTTGTTATGAGGGGCAGTGGCACCCCTCCCGCGGTCTCCACGCCGTGCACAAGGGCAGGCCCTAATGGCGCTGGTGCCTCGGGGGACCTTTCCGCGGCTACGGACCCGACCGGAAGATTCCGCCGGGAAGGGACTAGCCATGGAACTCTTCCCGGGCCCAGGCCACAAGACCCTCTCGGGGGCCTGGACCATCAATTCCGGTCCACGCCTGCCTCCTTTAAGAGGGAGCAGTGGAATGATGACTCCCTGCGCTTCGCCCGGAATGCTGTCGTTCTGCCTAACAGCACACAAGCGGACGGTTCCACACCGCGTGAGCCCTTCTTTGTCCTTGAGAACGATCTGTTGTACCGAGTGGCAACCCATGAGGGCGAGGTGCGGAAGTTGCTGCTAATTCCGCGTACCTTCCGGCGGGAGGTATGCGAGTTGGCGCACGCTCACCTCTTAGGCGCCCACCTCGGGGCCGAAAAAACACTGGAGAGGATTAAGCTCCGATTTTACTGGCCGGGGATCAATGAGGAGGTCCGGCGTTTCTGTCAGTCATGTCCGGACTGCCAGATCCGCCAGATTCCTAGAAAGGACCGTGCTCCCCTCGTCCCTATACCCCTCATCGATGTCCCCTTTGAAAGAATAGGGGTCGACTTGGTAGGCCCCTTAGAGCCCTCTAACCGTGGCCACAAGTATATACTAGTCATGGTGGATTATGCTACCCGGTACCCAGAGGCGGTTCCCCTGTGCTCCGCTAATTCTAAAAGCATCGCGGGAATTAGTTAACGTGTTTTCCCGAGTAGGCATACCCAAAGAAGTCCTCACGGACCAGGGTACGCCCTTTACTTCGGATACGTTCAGGAGGTAGCCAAATTACTGCAGATAAAGCACCTGAAAGCGTCTGTCTATCACCCGCAAACGGACGGGTTGGTGGAACGTTTTAATCAGGCGCTTAAACAGATGCTCCGCAAGGTGGTCAGCGGGACGGCAGGAACTGGGATCAGCTCCTCCCGCTCGTGCTTTTTGCCTATCGGGAGGTACCTCAGGCCTCTACGGGCTTCTCCCCGTTTGAATTGTTATATGGGCGACAACCCAGAGGAATCCTCGACATCCTAAAAGAGGGCTGGGAGGCTGAGGCCCTTCCCTCCTCCAATATTTTAGAGTACGTAGCGCAACTGCGCGATCGACTCACAAAAATCAGGCCCCTCCTAAAAGAACACGTGACTCGTGCGCAAGCAGCGCAGGCCCGGTGTTACAACCGCAACTCCGTCCTCAGGGAGTTCCGCCCAGGGGACGGGTTATGGTTCTCATCCCTACCTCCCACTCTAAGCTGCTCGCTCACTGGCAAGGGCCTTACGAGGTTAAGGAGAGAAAAGGACTCGTCGACTATTTGGTGAAACAGCCCAATCGTCGACCGAGTGAGAGGATCTATCATATTAACCTGTTGAAACCTTGGAAGGATAGGGAGGAGCTGCCCGGCTCCCATAGGTCACTCTCCCTTTTCTCAAGCACGACTGCCCTCAACCTCGGCGAAGAGCTGACACCCAAGCAGCGGCAGGAGTTAATCCAAACACTCCGAGCCATCCCCGAAGTGGTAAGCGAATCACCCGGCCGGACCTCGCTGATTGCCCACGATATAGTTACGGACCCCGGGGTAATCGTCCGGGAGAGGCCCTATAGGCTCCCGGAGGCAAAACGCGCAGAGGTTGAACTGGAGGTGCAACGTATGTTGGACATGGACATAATTGAGGAGAGCCATAGTCCCTGGTCCAGCCCTGTTGTCCTCGTCTCCAAGCCGGACGGCTCCTGGAGGTTCTGTAACGACTTTAGACGTCTGAATCAGGTCTCCAAGTTCGATGCCTACCCGATGCCCGCATTGACGACCTTCTGGAGCGGCTGGGCACGGCTCGGTATTGACCACCCTTGACATGACAAAGGGTATTGGCAAATTCCCTTAATGGCATCCGCAAAAGAAAAAACAGCCTTTAGCACCCCTAGCGGGCACTGGCAATACAAGGTCCTCCCATTTGGGCTGCACGGCGCCGGCCACCTTCCAACGTCTGGTGGACAGAGTGTTGAAGCCCCACCAGTCCTATAGTGCCGCCTACCTGGATGACGTCGTCATCTATTCCGGCACCTGGGAGGAGCATCTATTGCAGGTTGCAGCTGTCCTCAGAACACTGGCTAAAGCCGGCCTCCGCATAAACCCCCGAAAATGTTTCTTTGGCTTAAAGGAGGCCAAGTATTTAGGCTACCTGGTGGGACAAGGACGGGTGCGGCCACAGGGCTCCAAAGTTAAAGACATCTTAGAATGGCCCCGTCCGAATACCAAGAAGCAGGTGCAGGCTTTCTTGGGGCTTGCGGGGTACTACCGCCGGTTTGTTCCCGCTTCTCGAAGAGCAGCACCCTTGACCAACCTGACAAAAGGGCGCTCCCTAAACGTGTGTGGACCAACAAGGCAGAACACGCGTTCAGTGACTTAAAAAAGGCCCTAACGTCGGCACCTGTATTGCGGACGACCGATTTTGGGCTCCCGTTTATTCTCCAGACCGACGCTTCGGACACAGGCCTGGGTGCCGTGCTGAGCCAAAGCGTTGATGGTGTTGAACACCCTGTGATGTACCTTAGCCGGAAACTGATGGACCGGGAGACTCAGTATGCGGCGGTGGAGAGGGAGGCCTTGGCCATTAAGTGGGCAGTGACCCACCTCCGTTATTACCTACTGGGTCGCGAATTCACTCTGGTGACAGATCACGCTGCGCTTCAGTGGATGTCCCTACACAAAGAGTCGAACCCGCGAGTCACTAGGTGGTTTCTGGACCTACAGCCGTATAAGTTCACTGTCACTTATCGGCGGGGTACCCTTCAGGCCAACGCCGATGCCCTCTCCCGTATTCACGACCTCTCGGTTAGGTCCGCCCGACCTGACGGTCCTGGGCTAAGGGGGAGACCGCGGACGGATTCGAAAGCATCTGGGAAAACATTCGCCGGCAGGGAATGGCGGGTATTAACTTTCTCCCTCTGCTTCCTTGTAGGAAAAAAGACCTCCCTCCTCCGTAGCCGGGTTTGACCGCAGTGCGGCACTTCCGCCCTTCCTCCGCCATCTTGCCCTGACGTCATCCTTCCCATCCTCCCTCACGGACCTTCCCAGCATTCCTCCACTTCCGGCTCCTCCCCAATAAAATGGCCGCGACGCCAGGACTCGGCGTCGCGTTATGAACTGCTAAAAAGTTTATGATTTTGACTTGCATTTTCTTTGTTGTAGAATATACGGGGCCGGAAACCCCAACACTTTATGCTGTCTCTGTTCGTCTTTTACATATGTGAGATTCTGGACAAGGTTTAATTTCAGTTTTGCCATTAACATCTTTTGTATATGAGTCATGTAGTTTCAAGCCACTTGACTACAAGTGACTGTTTAATGCAACGCAATGCTGGAATCTTTAGACGGACTGGTACCGCGGAGATGGTGAGTAGAATCGACTCCATACAGCATAAAGGAGGACCTACCGAACTCGGCCGTGATCCGAATGAACGGTATCAAGTAGGGGGTTATCCGACACTGCATGCGACAGTGAGTTCTGTGTATGAGGGGAGGTGAGAGACAGCGAGAGGGTTGGCAGGACGCGGGCTGATGAGTGCCCTGGGTCCTAGCGCCCTACGCCCCAAGCCTGCAACAGTCTCCCGGCGCTCTATAGGGACGCAAACCAGACAGGGTCTGTACCTTTCCCATTGGCAGACTCAAGCCATTATAGCGTCCCAGAATAAAAGGGGGAATCGAGGGGAGAGTGCCCCCTGCGGTGGCAAGAAAAAGTCCCGGAGTCGGTGGGGGAGACGACAGTGAAAGCGTACCCGTCGGAGCCAATCAGAAGGGCATGGAACCCACGGAGGGGGTGCCAAACAGGCAAGTGCCAGGGTGCCGGTCGGAGGGGGGAGCGCTGCCAGTGCATGGCACAGAGGGATGCCAGGGAAGGGTGTCCAGGCAGCGGCTCTGCCCCCTTGTTTCTGTTTGTTACAGGACCAGACCCTGGACGGGCAGAAGGGCCCGCTTCACTGAAGGATTCTTCGCTGGCGATGGGGCGCCCCCACTACTGGCGGGGGCTACGGAGGCGCGAGCGGCTCGCTCCAAAAGGGCAAGAAAACCTCGGAGAGGGTGCCGAAGTGGTACGTTCCAGGATGCCAGCTTGGACCCTGGATACGTAGTAGGATCCACTTCGGGGAAGAATTGCCCTCGCGGGACGTGTCGCTCCGACCGACGTGTCTTTGCTGGTGGGGGGGCAGTGTCACAACTGGATGGAGGTGGTACCCAGCCGGGACGCCTGAGAAGACAGGAGGAGGGCTGGTGCCTCCTCCAGACCTCGAGGGGGCGACCGCCCTGGAGGCCTCGGGTAAAGAGCTGGGAAGCTCGACCCTGTAGGGAACCGGGGTTACCGCCAGGGGGACCCCAATACCAGGAAGACCCTAGACCTCAGCACTTCCGCCACACCAGGAAGTGCTGGGGGGAAGAAAAAATAGGGACACCCGGAGTGCTTCTGGAGAGAGAGCCGGCACTTCCGCCACACTGGGGTGTGGCTTTGGGAGATTGCCGGAAACACACCTGGAGCACATCCGGGTTCTTATTTAAAGGGGCCGCCTCCCTGCAGAAGGGACAGAAGTTGAGTGAAAGAGTGACAAGGACTGGCGAAAAGAGAGAGAGAGAGAGAAGAGAAGAAGAAAGAGAAGGCAAAAATAACGTGTGTTCGTGGGTGACATGATCGTGTCTGCCTGTCTGTGTCCGGGGCAATGTTCACAGCATCAATCAGCAACAAGAACTGCAAGTTGCGAGCGTGAGCTTTGTCTATTTTTTGTTGCTAAGTTCATTTTTTCAGTTACATTTTTCAGTTGTTTTGTTGTAAAACATGATTACAGTGGATTATGTGGCCAGCCCTATCTGACATGTATGCGTGTGTCTCTCTCTTTCGCGTGCGCGCGCGCGTGTGTGTTGCGCGTGCGTGTGTGTCTCTCTTGCACACGTGTGTGTGTGTCTCTCTTTCTCTTATGTGTGTGTGTGTGTGTCTGCGTGTGTCTCTCTCTCGCGCACGCATGTGTGTGCGTGTGTGCGTGTGCGCTCCCTCTCTCGCTGCACAGGGAATGCACAGGCAGAGACTGAACATGTGCGGAAATCATCGGCGCGCACAAACCGAAAGGGAAATTGGCTTGTTCCTATACTGAGTGTGTGGTCCTGAAAAGAGGCAAAAGTTTTGCAAACTTTTTGGTCATAACCCGATTTGTGCGTGTTCAGAGACGATTGTGAACCGAGCCACTGTATTAGGTTTGTAATGTGTAAAATTATAACATAGTTTGATGTTAAATAGGCTTTTTCTTAACACCTCCCATTGTCTGACATTTTCACTTATCCGACGTTCTGCTGGCCCGTTTATGTTGGATAAGCAAGACTCTACTGTATTTTGCTGGTTAATAACTATGAGTTGTTGGGTGTGGGTGTGTGTGTGTGCCCACATAGTTGAGAATGAGGAGACCTGCAGCATATTACATTTGTAAAAGAGGTGGTTTTTATGAAATGTTAAGATTTGGAAGATAAGTAAATATAGAAAGAGAAGGTATAAAATTGCATTGAAAGGTTTAAGTAATTTACTAAGTGAATTTAACAAATTAACTGAAGAATATATTTTTGTATATGTATTGAACTGAGTTATTTATTTATATTATTAATAAAAACTTAGAATATTTGAAATTTAAACTGCTGTTTTTTTGTTCATGAAGCTCTAAGTTAAACAAGTGAAGTGCATAAGTGATATTCAAGATATAGATAAATGATAAATGACTGACTAAAGTCAATAACTAAGCACTAAGAGATTAGTTATACAAACTCTGGCTGCTGTGTATCAGTTATTAAAGAGTGAAGAAAGGAGGAAACTCTGCTTTTGCCCTCTGATGCCTATTAGAGGGTGTTGCTTGACAGTTAATCAGATGTATAGAATACATTCTTTCAACAAATTATCTAAATAGATAACTTTCTGTACTTCAATCTAAAATTTTAGTAATTACCAACTGACAGTATCTTCAATTTGGCTTTCTTTTACTTTTTAATGTCTTTATAACATTTTCAGAAACTGCAGATGCTGTGCCTTCAAACTGTGGTTGATGCAGCACCCCATTCCCACACCAATGGCTTCCAGCTTTCCAGATTTTGAAAATGGATTAGATGGTTAGATATGTATGGGCAATCAAAAATCTAATATGTTTGTTTTTATAATGAGATTTTTTGTTAAATACTTGGGAATTGGGGTAAACCTCCCAGTTACATCTTGGTTAAAGAGCTCAATAATGGGGAAAAACAGAAAACAAACCTCAGATATGCCTCACCTAGACAAATGAGTGCCACTAGAATTCAAAAGGAGTATTAAAAGGAGGACTATGTTCATTACACTTGGGTAAAGATCAGAAGTGAAATGATTTGTGAGTTGCAACTCAGTTCTAGTAAGACCCTTCTCTAGTTGGGCTTTTTTAAGGCAGGGTAGTTTAGTAAGTCATGTCAAGATCAGGAGTCAATTGTTATCCAGTTAATGGACACCTTCCAGAGACAAGGCAACTTTACTAAAGGGTTTTAGTCTTTTCAGAGTAACACCTTATTCAGATCAGCTAGCACATAAACATAAAACATCAAGGCCTGTCATACCAATTGCTTTTTCTACTTGTTTGACCACTAACACTAGAACTCCTGTCAGATATTTTGTACAAAGTATTTATGAAATGCAGACTCATTAATTAAATGTAGTATATTATGCTTTACTTGCAGCCCTCTAGGTAAACTACAAGGTGGTAGGAGGTATAACACCTTTGAAAGGGTAAGGTGAGGCCTGTGGCTGCCAAATTAGTAACTGCTTTACACTGTGAAGATGAGATACAGTTTTGCATGAACAGGGAAGGACAAGTCCTGTTCCTTTTGTGGAATTTAAGTTTTTATTTTGTTTGTTTTTATATATTTATTCTAGCGATCTTATATAACATCAGGGCCCTGGAAATAATGTCACATAAGATCCCACAAATGAATGTGAGACATGGGAATGGGGTATGTAGTGTTGGGTATCAGACTGCACAATAGATAAACGTAGCACTTCATTGTGTATCTACACTGAACAGGTGCGTGTATGTGACTTGCAATTGTTGCCCCATCAATGGTTTGTTCCTGCTTTGCATTTGATGCACTCTGATTATTACAACCATAGAAGTGGATACAGAAAATGAATAAATGTGTGAAGCCTTGTGGGGACAATAATTTAAAAACTACTTAGATCAAGTTCTGTATATCATAGAAATGCAATGCAGATTTTAGATATTAAACATTCTGCTTCAACAAGTTTGTACTTTTAACCTTACCCTAAGGTAGAAAATGGAGAGTAGTGCCTACACCATGCTTTCTTTGAGGAATGGCTGAGTTATATCTTCTTGAGTGAAATCTATATAAGACAACATGTCACTAAACAACTATGAAGGCAGAAGTGACAAAGGGCTTTTGCTATCAAGTAGAATTAAATGCTTCACTATCGATTAAATAAATTCCAGTACAGTGATCCCTTCTTGATTGCGGGGGTTGCGTTCTAGAACCCCCCGCGAAAGGTGAAAATCTGAGAAGTAAAAACCATACGTTTATATTGTTATTTGTATATTGTCACGCTTGGGTCACAGATTTGCACAGAAACACAGGAGGTTGTAGAGACAGGGACTTTAAAACACGGCAAAAAACATTTGTGTTTTTTTCAAAAGTTTAAACTGTGCTCCATGACAAAACAGAGATGACAGTTCAGTCTCACAATTAAATGAAAGCAAACATATCTTCCTCTTCAAAGGAGTGCGCGTCAGGAGCAGAGAATGTCAGAGAGAGAGAGAGAGAGAGAGAGAGAACAGCAGACAATCAAAAATCAATAGGGCTGTTCAGGCTTTTAAGTATGCAAAGCACCGCGATAAAGCGGCCGTAAGGAAGGGATCAATGTGAAGGTAGTTTTTCAGCATTTTTTAGAGGAACGTCCATATCCTCTAAGCAAACAGCCTCTGTGTAAACAGCCCCTCTGCTCACACCCCCTCCGTCAGGAGCAGAAGAGTGAGAGAGAGTGAGAGAGACAGAGAAAAGCAAACAATCAAAAATCAATATGTGCTGTTAGAGCTTTTAATTATGAGAAGCACTGCGCGGGAAGCATATCGTATATCATTGAGGAGTTTTATTTAATACATAATACGTGCTCTGATTGGGTAGCTTCTCAGCCATCCGCCAATAGCATCCCTTGTATGAAATCAACTGGGCAAACCAACTGAGGAAGCATGTACCATAAATTAAAAGACCCATTGTCCGCAGAAATCCGCAAACCAGTGAAAAATCTGTGATATATATTTAGATATGCTACATTTAGAATCTGCAATGGAGTGAAGCCACGAAAGTCGAAGCGCGATATGTTAGATTAATTATTGGGTCATTAAGTTTAGTCTGTAGCAAATAGATATAGATCTATGGAGACAATAATATGCCAAAATGGGCCAAGCCATACGTGTGCCCGTGGCATCTTTCACAGGCTTTGAGTAAGTTGGATACATTTTGGAAAGTCTAAGCTTAGACAGCTAAATATAATGTAAAATATTAAGTTGGATTAGTCCACGTTCGCGCAAACTGAAAATATTGAAAAGTTAATCTCCCATAATTTCTAATGTCAAAATCCATTTTGATTTGTTTTAAATAAAAGATGCAATAAAAAGACTACTTTGCATGCAAAAGGCAGAGAATGTTTATGAGGGAAAATGGCAAAAATGTTTGAAAATAGCAAGTCCAATACAGTGAGTAAGCAAATGATAGAACACCAAAACAAAAGGGCAGATTGAACCTAAAAACACCAAAACCAAAAGAAATTACTGAAGAAGTTGTTTTCATTACCTAAAAGTCAAACAAAGCACTGTCACGTTCTGAGCAAACAGCTAACACAGTGGCAGCCTTGACCTTGTTATAATTCTCCCAGATAGGAAAGTCAAAATCACCAAAACACTATGTGCACCCAATTCTTTCTTAAACGTTATACTTTCATTAATTGAATCAAATAAGAATCCAAACTCTAGACATGTAAAAATTCTAAAATGAAATGGCTAAATTTAAAATTACAAAGACTAATAAACTGAAAACTATAAGATATTTAACTTCAGAGCAAAACATACAAAATCATAAATACCAAAAGCAAAAGTCAAAGCCAGGGAAACAAAGACAAAATGGTTAAAGAATAAAGGAGGATGGCAGTAAATGGAAAGCAAAGAACAGCTTTAAATGCCCTCAGGTAACAAAGGTCCTAATTAATGGCCACAGCACAGGAGGGCTATAAATGAATCCCACGCTTGCAGGCAAATGAGATAAATGGAAGATAACTGGGGGAAAGGACTAGCACAAAGTAAAATATACAGCTATGAAAATATAAATAAATAAAATAAAAGAGTAAAAGTAACAGTGAACTGCAGGTTTGACAAATGACAATTGCATGTGCACCCATAACCCATGTTCTCTTGTGAATGTAGTGTCTTCGCAAAAAAACAACATTTATCCTTTTTACTGATGTTTAAATCCTGAAAATTTAATTTTGATTACAAAAAATTTGAAGTAATGTGACTTTCCACTCAACTATCTATGTCACTATCAAGTTATGTCCTTAGTGCAGTTCAATGATGAGCTGGTTGTTAAAATGATTTAAAATGGCTGCCTTAAAGGCTATTAACTTTTGGACTGCAAAACTGAGATGTCCCAAAAGGCAGGCAACAGTATAGTATATGAAGAACAGACAGGGTTTTTGCTAAAATGTGAGTTTTTGATAAAATCCTAAGTGTGAAAGAATTGCAAGCACAAATTCTTTCTTTTTTGTTGCATCCCAAAACTAGAATAACCTGAGCTCCCCTGGCACCATTTTAAATAGAGATACCTATTAGTGACAACACACACAACACAACATGAATCATGGAAAGGCAAACAACTCAGAAATTTAAACAACATGATTGCCACCATGGAAAACTATACCAAACAGTGGGAGATGGTAAATTAAACTAAAACAAAACAGCACAAACATTCACAACAGCCTACATAAGGAGAATCCTCGTGAATAACAAACTGCTGCAGGATTCAATCCCAAGATGCTGGACCTGAGAAGCAAATGACCTTACAAACTTTGTGCTTTAAAACTCTGTTTTAGCCACCAGAGGGCAAACAGCTAAACTTACTGAAGTGACATAACCCTACATCCTACATCAGAATAAAGGCAGCTCTTTTAACTTTAACCATTCACTTCCAGACTCCCAAAGAACTGTGTGGTCCTTCCATATCATGCAGAACCATCCTTGTCATATGTAAAATAACAGCAGCAGGCACTAAAAGAGGTAAGAAGCTACTTCATGATGTCAGAAATGAATGAATGTTACTTACCATTTTTGTCTGCTCTTCTAAATATCTGTAAAACAAAGACAAAAAACATAAAATGTGAGAAGAAAAAAGTCACCCAAAAATTACATACAATAGATTCAGCTGATCAATTTTGGTCAATCTGTTCAAAACACTTTATGAAGTAATAGACCACTTTCCACAAAACGTGAGATATTTATAGGTACATAGCATATACTGTACTTGATTAAACAAATTTAACAGACTAGTGCTAATGATCGATGACATAGTGTAGGCTGAACCAAAATGAAATGAAATGAAACAGAAAAAGTGTAGGGTTATAACTGGGCAAGGGACAACCATACAACAAAAGTGAGTTGCGGTAGATGTGATGATTCAACCTGAGAATCTGAAAAAATGGCAAAAGTGAGCATAGTGGCAAAACACAAAGACATCATCAATGTCCCTCCTAATAATTTGTGACAGGTGTTTCTAGACCCAGTGATCGTCCATGGAAACCAAGTGCAGCAAACAAGAAATACATCAAGCCTACTTCCCTTCAAAATCAGAAGATATCCAGCACCACTATAGGCGCAGGACTAATAGAAAACCCACTAGGATCCTGGTACAGTACACCTATCTAAAGACCACAATAGTTTTATCATAAATGGTCTTCATGGAGTAGCTGAAGTTAAAAAGCCATTCCTCCAAGGTGGGAAAAAAGTCAAACAACCCAGTCATGCAAAAAAAGACTAGGGTGCAGTGAAAAGAGGAACAGGGTATCCTGCAACAGATGATATGGCCTATTAACAAGCTATTAGGACTTTTGCACAGTATTTTATATAAATTGGTTACTCTTGATTGTTGGATGGCATGGTGGTAGCGCTGCTGCCTCGCGGTTAGGAGACCCGGGTTTACTTCCCGGTTCCTCCCTGTGTGGAGTTTGCATGTTCTCCCCGTGTCTGCGTGAGTTTCCTCCGGATACTCCGGTTTCCTCCCACAGTCCAAAGACATGCAGGTTAGGTGGACTGGCGATTCTAACTTGTCCCTAGTGTGGGTGTGTGTGTCCTGCAGTGGGTTGGCACCTGCCCGGGATTGGTTCCTGCCTTGTGCCCTGTGTTGGCTGGGATTGGCTCCAGCAGACCCCCGTGACCCTGTGTTCGGATTCAACGGGTTGGAAAATGGATGGATGGACCCTTGATTGTTTTCATACATCTTCCCTTGTCACCTTTTTTGCTATTAAGAAAACTATTTTTATACCGTTTGCTCTTCTTAGCTACTGTATAGTCTGGGTGTGGAGTTTCTTAATAGTGCCCTTAGATGCCACAAAATACACACTGTATATAATATATGTAGAGCTTATAAACTGTCCTAAGTCAGTTGACTACTGCCTATACAGACTTTATAAGGATTATCACTTTAAAGGGTTTTTCTTTATACCTTTAGCATGCTACATGGGAGATGGCATTTCATTAGATTTCATGAGAACTATATGCCATTATAGCCTAACGCAAACGATTTTACTGCAAATTCAGTTCACAATATGTTATGTTTAATGTCTGC
Source organism: Polypterus senegalus (assembly GCF_016835505.1). Lineage (NCBI taxonomy): Eukaryota > Metazoa > Chordata > Cladistia > Polypteriformes > Polypteridae > Polypterus > Polypterus senegalus. The sequence continues at coordinate 47,065,569 of NC_053162.1, read as the reverse complement.
TATTTTGAGAACTGAAAGTTGATTCATTTAAAGTTTAAATATCAGCACTGAGTCAACATGACAACTATACTATATTGACCTGCCATTTAGTGATTTAATTGTTCTGTCCTATTCATATATGCCAACTTGTTTCTATAAACAACTCCCCATTATGAATCTACTGCTAATAATTAATATTTGTATGCACTTGTTGTCTTTTGACAACACACACAACTATTATGACCCGAAGAAGTGGAATCTGTATACCTACTAAACAATCAATGAATGGATAGCATATAACTGTTCGTCTTATATTCTTTGAACTGCTCTCTGCCCAGAGACCTTGTCCCTAGTGCTCCAAAAGATCCACCTTTAACACAGTCACAGTATTAAACACCAATGTGAATTAGCTATTTTATATAAATCATTCATTTTTTGATGGATATTTCTGCTTTCATTTTCATTTGACTTCACTTAATTTGTGAATGGTACTTCACATATGTAACATGTGCTGCTTTAAAAAGGCAAACAGCATTACTAAAGATCTAAGTCATCCATTCGATTTTCTTACTCCTGGGAAACAGCAATTGGCCTTTGGCACTGACATCAGTAGATTTATGGCTAGTTTCTAACCAAAGATGCTAAAATAATCTCTCTCTCTCTCTCTCTCTCTCTCTCTCTCTATATATATATATATATATATATATATATATATATATATATATATATATATATATATATATATATATATATATATATATATATATATTTATATATTTACAGTGCATCTGGAAAGTATTCACAGCGCATCACTTCTTCCATATTTTGTTATGTTACAGCCTTATTCCAAAATGGATTAAATTCATTTTTTTCCTCAAAATTTTACACGCAACAGCCCATAATGACAACATGAAGAAAGTTTACTTGAGATTTTTGCAGATTTATTCAAAATAAAAAAATTGAGAAAGCACATGTACATAAGTATTCACAGCCTTTGCCATAAAGCTCAAAATTGAGCTCAGGTGCATTCTGTTTCTCCTGATCATCCTTGAGATGTTTCTGCAGCTTAATTGGAGTCCACCTGTGGTAAATTCAGTTGATTGGACATGATTTGGAAAGGCACACACCTGTCTATATAAGGTCCCACACTTAACAGTTCATGTCAGAGCACAAACCAAGCATGAAGTCAAAGGAATTGTCTGTAGACCTCCGAGACAGGATTGTCTCGAGGCACAAATCTGGGGAAGGTTACAGAAAAATTTCCAAGAAGCACAGTGGCCTCCATCATCTGTAAGTGGAAGAAGTTCAAAACCACCAGGACTCTTCCTAGAGCTGGCCGGCCATCTAAAATGAGCGATCGGGGGAGAAGGGCCTTAGTCAGGAAGGTGACTAAGAACCCGATGGTCACTCTGTCAGAGCTCCAGAGGTCCTCTGTGGAGAGAGGAGAACCTTCCAGAAGGACAACCATCTCTGCAGCAATCCATCAATCCGGCCTGTATGGTAGAGTGGCTTCTGTATAGTAAAAGGCACATGGTAGCCTGCCTGGAGTTTGCCAAAAGGCACCTGAAGGACTCTCTGACCATGAGAAACAAAATTCTCTGGTCTGATGAGACAAAGATTGAACTTTACAATACAGTGCTGTCTGAGTAAAACTGAAACGAGGCATAAAAAAAAATGTCAAAGCTGCTTGTAAAAGAAAGATTAAGGACTACTTTTACAGTAACAATACAAGGTAGGTGTGACAGGGGGATCAGCACTTTGCCGACTACAAATCAAGCAACCCCCCAGCTGCTGATGGTGATGTTTGCTAGCTGAGGAGCTTAACCACTTCTTTGCCCATTTCGAGGTGAAGTCATCAGATACATCATATCCAACAGCTCACAACAGCTGTATCCTCAGGGTGGAGGAGCATGGCGTGAGGCGTACACTGAGGGTGGTGAACCCGAGAAAGGCTGTGGCACCTGATGGAGTGTGTGATTGAGTGCTGTTGGACTGCGCGGATCAGCTGGCTGGGGTCTTTACCAAGATCTTCGACCAATCTTTATCCCTGTCCACTATTTCACCCTGCCTGAAGTCTTCTATTATAGTTCCACTGCCTAAAAAGACTACCATCAGCAGCCTGACTATTGTCCAGAGGCACTTACTCCTGTTATCATGAAATGCTTTGTGAAACTGGTCCAGAATCACATCATTTCAAGCCTCCCATCCACGTTAAACACACACCAATGCAGTTACAGGGCAAACAGGTCTACACAGGATGCCATAGCCACAACTCTCCATGCTGTCCTAACCTTCTTGGAGCAGCAGAGGAGTTACGCTAGGTTGCTCTTTGTAGAATTTAGCTCTGCATTTAATACCATCCTTCCTCAAAGACTTGTGACCAGATTGACAGACAGGGACTATATCATTCCATCTGCCTCTGGATTGTGGACTTTTTCTCTGATCGTTCCCAGAGGGTAAGAGTAGGCCCCTACATCTCCTCAGTTCTCAGCCTCAGCACTAGTTCTCCACAAGGCTGTGTGTGGAGTCCTTTTCTCTTTACCCTCTATACCCATGACTGCACCCCTACACCCCTATCCCTTTTATAAATCTTTATATTTATGTTTTTATAATTCTTCATATTTATATATTTTTATAGCTTTATAATTTCTTGTTTTGCACTGATAGGTTGGCATTCATTGTATATGTACAATAACAATAGAGATATTCATTCATAATATATAATTACATTTATATAGCACATTTCTAACCTACTCAAAGTGTTTACACAGGCAGGAGGAAACTACTTCAACCACCAACAATGTGCAGCATCCACTTGGATGATTCACTGGTAGCAGGTTTTGCTCCAGTATGCTCACCACACATTAGCTATTAGGGGGTGAAGGTGTGAGAGAGATATTTAAATAATAGGGGACACAGGGTGATTAGGGGACCAGAATAGACAAGGCTGTGAGTAACAATGAAGGCAAGGCATTGGAGTACACCCTACTGTTTTTGAGAAATGACAAGGGATCTTTTATGACCACAGAGAGTCTGGACTTCAGTTGTATATCTCATCCAAAGCACAGCACCAATTTTAATAGCATAGACTCCCAATCACTGAACTGGGCCATTGGAGTACACCCACAGACCACAGATTACACACCCCCTGCTGGCCTTACCAATACTTCTTCCAGTAGAAATACTTCATTTGAATACACAACGACAGTTTCTAAACGTACACCTTATGAGAATGATCTAGTCATAGTAACTATCTACATCTTTAAATGTATATATCTGTGAGGCATCACCTGCTGTACTGTTTACAGTTTTGATCTCTATATTGCAAATATTATATGTGGCAGCAATAGAGAAAGTCCATAGGAAAATGACTAGTTTGTTTCAGGGCCTGACGGATATGAGCTGTGAGGAGGGATGGGAGGAGTTGAACCTGTTCAGTTTAAGCAAACAGAGATTAAGAGATGACACGATTGTATTTACATGAAGTATTTCCAATAAGGAAAACAATTAGCAGAGTGGATCCAGACTCTTACATTAAAATAAAGTTTGTAACAAAAGCACAGGGACATAGAAACTTGTTAAGGCCAGAATTTGCAAATTAGAAAGTTTTACTTCATGCAAAGAACAATATACACATGGAGTAAATTATTTTAAAGACAACAGTCTATGCTTTTGTAATGCTGTCCCATATTACATTTTAGTCTTTCTGTGTTATTAGATATGAAGCTAATTAGGGCCTAATCAATTAAGCAATTGATTCCACTGTCTGCAAAAGCATCTACTTTATGTCCAAAAATATAAATATGTATGGATGGACTCATCATTCATTACTTCTATTTTTTTACTCCTGAAGCTCCTTAGATTTGTGCTATATACTGTAGACCAACAAATAACTAAAACAAACTCTGTAATTTATTATAAAGCAATCATGTCTGCTATGTCAAAATATAAAGGTATTATGCCTTGTTAAGTTTGCAGTTAAAAACATATAAAGCGCAGGACCTTCTAGTCTAGTCTTGACTAACATGGGAACTGACTTAATCAAGGCTACGGAGACAGCAAAATGAAAGAACTTCTGCATTGTTTCAAAGTTCTAAAGAGTCGTTTTTATTTTCTTCGAGATTAGTGGTCAGCACACAGTAGGACTCTCAGGCTGTTATAATATGGGTATTTCAAAGTCCCACTAATGAGAAAGCCACATTAAAAGTTTTGTTTTGGGTGAGGTTGATCTTTTTTCTTGTCTATTTCCTAAGCCTTTTTCAGCTGCTTTTTGATTATCATAAAATAAATCTTTGCTCCTGAAAGCTAGTGGGTGTCCACCTTCTGTGAAATGTTGATTTAGTCCTTTAATGAGCATTTGAGATGTGATAGGAGGTGCTGCCTATTCATGATTAAGTGATAGAGGTATAGCTGTGAGGGTGCTTAGCACATAACATTTCAAATAAATACATCATTAACTTAGTAAGATACTGCTTGATGACCCTTACCTAAAGGTCAGTCATTACTGTACAGTGCCTTTCAGCAAGGACGTCATCCCTAAGTGTGTTAAATAAACAGAGCATTACAACTGCAGTACATTATTGGGCAGGGCAGATTACTCACATGTAATGAGGATAGTGTAATATTATTATGATAAAAGTAATTGCTTAGAAAAAACACTTTAGAAATCAATTGTAATAATTACTACATGTTGTAACACGAATGTAAGTTTAATGTCACTGTGCTCTGTGCAAGAAATTGTTTTATGGATTCATTCACATGTGCAGGCCAAGTCTGGCACACAGGGGCTAGTTTGCCTGCATTTAGAAAATCATTAGTTTAGCAGTTTGGAGAATGAAGGGGACAACTGTGAAGGCATTGTACTATTCCTGAGATGAAATTGAATCCTTTCCTTTCCTTGTTTGGAGACCAGAGAGGGGCCTGCATGTGGAGCAGACAGTGTAAATATGATGGAAGCAGTCAAACCCTTCGAAGCCAATGGATGGATGATGTCATCCGTCCGGAAAATCCATTCAGTGCAGTGACGAAAATGACAAACGATACAAAAAAAATGTTGTCATGGCTTCCTTTTGTCTGTTATGCCGCATAAATCTTCATTAACGAAAGCTAAGTTATTTTTCTCTTATGTTATTTTTACCGCCGTATCACTATGGGAGGGATATCACCTTTTACATTATATCTACATAGTTTCTGGTTACTTAAAATGCTGCAATTTAAAAGAACTTATTACAACAAGGGATCTTTTGCTTCTAAAGGAAACATATGTTAAAACTAGAATTGATCAATTATTAGGAACTGACCAGTAATCTGGCCTGATGGAATGCAGGTAGACTGAGATGAACAGGCAATCTGACTGGGGACGTGCTGAAAGAAGAATGGAATAAAGAAGGGTGTTTCCTGGTACTATGATATCCCATTGGTCAGGAAGGTACATCAACAAAGATGGACTAACATAAAGACAAAGGTAACAAAGAAAGTCTCTCTCTCAATTCCATTTTCCATCCATAAAGGAGAAGACCACCTCTTTTGGTCGCCATATTTAGATAGGCCATGCTGGATCTGGAACAACAAGCAACCTGGTAGTCTACAATCAGGTTGTGTTATTTTGCTTTGTTTACATCTGGCTCAGAAGCAAGCTCCTTACAGTATGGGCTAATAGGAGAGCTCCTTCAGTTAGCTATGAAGTGCGAGTGTGGCACTTTCTGGTGGTATCAATTGATCTCTCTTGGTGTCAGCAAAACCCCTTCTGTCAGTGATGCCAATACAGCACTGATCTGGGATGAGATGCTGGATGTGTGACCACACTTTCTTAATTTGGACCACACTTTATGCAGTCTGACATTTTTACCAGCAGTCTTAGTGACAGATGTGTTGAGTCTAAGAAGGAAAACATGCAGACATAGACAATGATGTAGAGAGTCATTTTTCAGAGCCACTTGAATAAATGTGTTTTATAGATGCAGCCAATGCAGTGCCCAGGTTTTTACAAGCATGCATATCCACATCCCTTTGCAGGACTCTTTTCCCAGGTTAACATACCTCCCTTTTAAATCCAACCTACTACACCCAAAATTTTATATAGGAATAGGCAGAAACATCAAGGTTTTACCCCATGTAAGCAGGCTTTTATAGCAGATTCATCTTTTTATTTGGCCATTTAACATTTCATGAGAAAGTTAGTTAAATAATTTCTAGCCTACTTTGTAATAAGCATGTTTGAATTACACGAGGATAAAAAAATTAAAACAAATAATGCTGAACAGGTAAAAACAATATGGAAGTGTAGCCTTATATAACACAACATAAAATTTGCAGACCTGCTTAATCCAATTCAGAGGTACAGGGGACTGCAGCCAACCTCAACAGCATTAGATGCAAGGCAAGAACAAACTGTGAATGGGGTACCAGTTCATTATGTGGCACACATGCATGTTCAATATCAGCTTAGAGTCTCCATGTACTAATTTCAACAGATTTGGTAGGAGACCGGGATGCCCAACAAACACAGGAAGAACATGAAAATGCCACACAAGCAGCTACCAGTCATGGGAAATAAACACAGGATGCTGTGTGAGTTAGAAATACTAACCATTGCATCACCTCATAATACATAGTGCTTCAGGATTTTTCTTATACAGTTACAATCTGCTTTTAAGGGTCATCTACAATAAACGTTTAATAGAAAAAAAGTGGTCATTCCATAATCTCTAAATCAGCAGCTTTTACATCACGCATACAGGTTTAACATCTCTCACTGGTGTACTTTCAAAAGCTAACAGACAGGAAAAAAGAAAAAAATGATGCAAGATTAAAATGCCTGGCCCTAGCCGTAAAGAAATTGGAAAAATGTCAATGCTTTTCATAAGCACATTTTATAATTACTTTGTGAAGTCAGGCGGCCTGCAGCAGTCAAGTACAGAGGCTGCAGATGCCAAGAAGACCTCTGTGTTTTGTGCTTCATTTCCATGTGAATGGCCACTTCACAGACTCATTCATAAATGCAATGATGTTGAATGAGGACTTGATTGGTATCTGTTCTATGAAAAAGTCTTCTACTCCTCATTAGCCTGCAATTACATTGCATATTTAAAGTATAGTTATTGCTGGTTCATATCTCTTTTCTTCACCTAAAGTCATACAAAAGGTATGTTTAATATGTAGCTCGACTCTCCTAGGACTATACAAAATGTTGATTTAATATTCTGCGGTGGGCTGGCGCCCTGCCTGGGGTTTGTTACCTGCCTTGCGCCCTGTGTTGGCTGGGATTGGCTCCAGCAGACCCCCGTGACCCTGTAGTTAGGATATAGCGGGTTGGAGGATGGATGGATGGATGGATGGATGGATGGATGGATGATTTAATATCCTGGTCATCTCCTTAGTTACTCAGCATCTTAAAAGATTTTTTATTGGAGTGCTATTCCTCCTCAAACACTCAATTCAGAGTTTGCCTGAACTTGCTGAATTGGCTCTTATGCTGCTTTGAACTACTGCTTCATGTGAAGTTGACAATTTGCAAAATAGTTCATATCTGGGGGAATCTCTTTTTACTCGATTAGGAGTCATTGTTCAGCTTCACGTCTACGAAGTGATCATTCAAAGTAAGACTTGCCCCATCTTAATTTAGTAAGATTACAAGTTAACTGAAATCCTGCATGTTTTGTTTGGAAAGGGTTCAAAATATTGTGTGCATGTTCTAAACTTTGGTGGCAGTAGTGGGACCATTTGAGTCCTCATTTTTTCTAAATACAATAGTCTGAAAAATGGTACAAATTGGGAATATTCCTTACGGTAAGTGTATAATGACAGTGAAAAAAAAAAACATACAAAACACTGCAAGAATGCAAGCTTAATTAATTTCAAACAGATTATTATTATGCAGGAGCTCTCCCCAAACAAACTCTACTAAGACCTGCACACAGGCTGGAAAGCAGGACAGGTGCTTCACTGGTGCATCCAGCAGAGGCACACTTAATTTGGCCAATTCCCATGGGAACCTGCTGGTTTCAAAGCGAAAGCAGGCCTTCAGAAACAGAAACTGACCACAACAACTAACAAGTCCAAAAACACTGTAGCAAATGCCTCCAATAGAGGAAGGGTACCCATCAAGCTATGACTATATAAAGGGGCAAATAAAGAATCTTTATAAAATAAAAGATTTATTGTATTTCAAAAATTCTGTGTAATACATAAATGGTCAAAGTTCACAATAAGGCATAATGGTCCCTAAAGGCAACCTGATAGCAAACAAAGCCCCATAAACAAAATCCAAAGAGAGAGGCCAAAAACAGAGTGTAAGACAGAAACACAGAATCAAATAAACAATAATAGTTTAATAAACACAAAGAAAACTCACCAACACCAAGTATAAATGACAATGAACCACATTAGACCTTTCGATCTTCTCATCCTTTATAGGACTTGGGGTGGTACCACACAATAATGGACAAGTGTCACTTAGGGAACCACCCACAATGCATAACGAACATATGCATAGAAAATAAACTGCATAATAATAGAGTAAGATAAATGGAACATAGATGAACATCCTTTCCTTGAGCCACCACCTTATCATGGTGGAAGGGTTTGCGTGTCCAAATGATCCTAGGAGCTCTGTTGTCCGGAGCTTTATGCCAATGGTAGGATCACCCAAGGCAAACTGGTCCTAGGTGAGGGATGATACAAAGAGCGGTTCAGTAAACCTCCCATGAAGAATAAAAACTTTGGACGGCGTTCTTCCTCGCCCAGACACAGGTCATCGGGGCCCCCCTCTGGGGCCAGGCCTGGAGGTGGGGCTCGATGGCGTGCCTGGTGGTCGGGCCTGCACCCATGGGGCTCGGCCGAGCACAGCCCGAAGAGACAACGTGGGTCCCCCTTCCCATGGGCTCACCACCTATGGGAGAGACCAAGGAGGTCGGGTGCAGTGTGAGTTGGGTGGTGGCTAAAGGCGGGACCTTGGGGGTCCAATCCTCGGCTACAGAAGCTGGCTCTTGGGATGTGGAATGTCACCTCTCTGAAGGGGAAGAAGCCTGAGCTAGTGCGCGAGGTTGACAGGTTCTGGCTAGATATAGTTGGGCTCACCATGACACGCAGCTTGGACTCTGGAACAAATCTCCTTGAGAGGGACTGGACTCTCTACCACTCTGGATTTGCCCCTGGTGAGAGTCGCCGAGCGGGTGTGGGCATACTTATTGCCCCCTGACTTGGAACCTGTTCATTGGGGTTTACCCTGGTAGACGAGAAGGTAGCCTCCCTCTGCCTTCAGGTGGGGGGGGACAAGTCCTAACTGTTATTTGTGCATATGTGCCGAACAGCAGTTTGGAGTACCCACCCTTTTTGGAGTCCTTGGAGGGGGTGCTAGAGGGCATACCTTCTAGGGACTCCCTCGTTCTGTGGGGAGACCAATGCTCACGTGGGCAATGACAGTGAGACCTGGAAGGGCGTGATTGGGAGGAATGCCCCGATCTGAACCCGAGTGCTGTTTTATTATTGGACTTCTGTGCTCATCATGGATTGTCCATAATGAACACCATGTTCATGCATACAGGTGTTTATATGTGCACCTGGCACCAGGACACCCTAGGCCTCAGTTCAATGATCGACTTTGTGCTTGTGTCGTCGGACTTGCGGCCACATGCCTTGGATGCTCGGGTGAAGAAAGGCGCGGAGCTGTCAACTAATCACCACCTGGTGGTGAGTTGGCTTCAATGGTAGGGGAGGATGCCGGTCAGGCCTGGTAGGACCAAACGTGCTGTGAAGGTCTACTGGGGATGTCTGGCAGAGTCCTCTGTCAGAAGTAGCTACAACTTCCACCTCTGGCAGAACTTCGACCATGTCCCGAGGAAGGTTGGGGACATTAAGTCCGAATGGGCCATGTTCCGTGCCTCTGTTGTTGAGGCGGCTGACTGGAGCTGTGGCCATAAGGTGGTTGGTGCCTGTCGTGGCAGCAATCCCCAAACCTGTTGGTCAGGTTCACACTTCTCAGCCTCTCTGGAAAAGTCTTTTCGGTGGTCCTGGAGAGGAGGGTCCGTCAGATAGTTGAACCTTGGATTCAGGTGGAACAGTGTGGTTTTCATCCTGGTCACGGAACAGTGGACCAGCTCTACACCCTTGGCAGGGTCCTAGTGTGAAGCGGCTGGATGGGAATCAGCACCTCCAAATCCAAGACCATGGTCCTCAGCCGGAAAAGGGTGGAGTGCCCTCTCAGAGTTAGGAGCAAGATCCTGCCCCAAGTGGAAGAGTTCAAGTATCTCGGGGTCTTGTTCACGAGTTAGGGAAGAATGGAGCGGGAGATCGACAGGTGGATTGATGCGGCATCCACAGTGATGCGGGCTCTGCATCGGTCTGTCGTGGTGAAAAAGGAGCTGAGCCATAAGGCAAAGCTCTTAATTTACCAGTCAATCTATGTTCCTACCCTCACCTATTGTCATGAGCTGTGGGTAGTGACCAAAAGAATGAGATCGTGAATACAAGCGGCTGAAATTAGTTTCCTCCGCAGGGTGTCTGGGCTTTCCCTTAAAGATAAGGTGAGAAGCTCAGTCATCCGGGAGGGGCTCAGAGTAGAGCCGCTGCTCCTCCACATCGAGAGGAGTCAGATGAGGTGGCTCGGGCAATTGATCAGGATGCCTCCTGGATGCCTCCCTGGTGAGGTGTTCCAGGCACATCTAACCAGGAAGAGGCCCCGGGGAAGACCCAGGACACGCTGGAGGGACTATGTCTCTTGGCTGGCCTGGGAATGCCTCAGGATTTCCTCGGAAGAGCTAGAAGAAGTGGCTGGGGAGAGGGAGGTCTGGGCATCTCTGCTCAAGCTGCTGCCCCCGCGACCCAACTTCAGATAAGCGGAAGAGGATGGACGGATAAATGAACACGATAGACATATGCAACATACATTAATTTACAAAACAAAGACATAAAGAAGAACTTAAACTGGGAATAAAGAAAGAACACAATCAGACCAAACCAGAATACAGATCTGTTGTGTAATTCATATTTCCTACCACATCCTCTTTGTTTTTTAGTATTTATTTTCCTCGCCTGCCAATATTCTATTTTCCCAGGATTCTGGATTACTGCATAATGCGGTGGAAAAGGTGACATCAAGATGTCCGCTGATCCACTAAAAGCAGACATGGAACAGTGGTTTGACTGTCAATGCTGTATTTTTGACATTCAGTTTCCTGATATTGAGATTTTTCTTTTCTTTTACATCTGTGTATTTTGCAGATTATTGTACTTTGCTTTTAATCGCATACAGTTTTTTTGTGCTCCTGTGTCATTGTCTGATATGGCTTTACCTGTATTTCTGTTTTTGTGATTTATTTTCATCATTAAAAGTAGTTAATTTTAGCCAGGCATTCATAATCACCACAATAGGACAGAATAGTTAAGCAAGCAAGCCCTTCTGGGCTTCACCATATCATCTTTGTTTAAAGTTCTCCTTTTAGGCTAGCATTAATGTAAGGGCTGCAACACTCAATCAATATAAATGACTAAAAATTTTGGTCAAATTGTACAGTATTTCTTAATTGACTAGTTGTTCCTGCCCCCTCCCAGCCTCCAAACCACTGCTCACTGCCATGCTGCAACTATCTGTGCTGGTTTTGAGTGGACTTATCATGACGGTAGTTGTACCACATTCGGCTCAAGAAGGTTCCCCCAAATTTCAAGCAAAGTTCTCCTCTGTCTAAGAGTATTTCACCTGAAAATCTGAAAAAGTGGCTGTTTGCTCATTGAGTAAAAACAGATGGTGTTCCACAATATACAGCTCAATGCAATGAACACCTAAAGAGGACGGATGCTGGTAGTGAAGCACATGTCAAGCCAATAGTTCTTTAACTGTTCTGAAGTAGGATAACTTCAGAAATTCATGCTAGTGAATAGCGTTGGGAAGAAAGACAGAGAAATGGTATTTTTTCAGACAAAATGAACAAATTATCTGCTGAATGCAGTAAAACAATGTTTCAGTACATAGACTAGTCTGTGAAATGCACTTGCTTGCTTTTTTTCTAGCAGAGTTGCATTTTTACCCTTTACCAGATATTTTATGCCAGGGCCGGCAGCTTGTAACTCTTTAACTGTCACCTCGTGGATCCAAAAGAAAACTTGCTTCTCAAGGTTTGTCAAGCTACATCCTTAGACCTATATAAACATACGTCAGTTTTGTAAAGTTTTTTAGGGATTTTCTCCAATCATTAAATTGTAAATAAATCACTTTCAATAAGTGATAAGGCTGCTTCAGTACGATGTATTTTTTAAATCCAGTGCATCGTAGTAACATGCAGCTATCTGTATGGCAGACGCTGCTGTTGCTGCTGGGAAGCTGGCTTTTTTAAGAGATTCAGCTTCTACTGCCATTTAAATTGCCAAATGCGTAGACCGTACAACTCAGCAAAATCCTGCTTTTAATGTTAAAGGGTTATGAAAAAAGCACATCTTAACTTAAATGGTTTTGGGCACATTCCATGTTCTCTCTTAATCCGGTGCGGACAGGTTGGTAATCGTTCCATTGCCCATGAAAGAGCGCCCTGGAAGTACAATATACGGGTTTTCTGAATGCTGCTTATGAAGTGTTCTCTTCGCCTCCTACATCTAAAATAGAGTATTATTTTAGCAGAAAATGTTCAGCACAAATCAGCAAGATGAGCCGTACTACTTCATTAGGCCTTTGTGGCCTAATTTTGTGCATATGGTGCATGTGAAATCTTTCTATTGTTTCACTGTCATTCTGCTTTTACTTACAAGCCATTTCATAAGGTCTTTACACAGCCTAAGGTCTGAACGCCTTTTAATGGTATCACTGGGAAGTTCCAATGCAAAATACAGACGACACATCTGAAGAAGCAGACCTTTGTTGATATTAACAAACTTTATTTTATATAATTCATTTGACATTGTACAATATTTCAAAGCTTTTAACTACCCAGCACATCTGTTTTGTTCAGTTCGTAAAGCACCCTGTTCACAATCACGCAATCAGTTGTTGCTTGGTACTTAAACTGCAGCCATACCAACTCTACTGGTTGCCTTTTTATGTTTTGATATTACGTTTTGTTTCCCTTTTGCTTACTGGATAACCTAACAAGCATTTTACAACAGAAGACTGCTTGAAAAGCATACAATATATTTAAATTTCTATAAGTAAAATGTATTTATAAAGCCCCCTTCACAGACATAACTTCACAAAGTGCTGTACAAAAATAAAACACATTAAATTGCCAGCCAAATATAACAAAACAAGAAAACGTAAAGAAAAACAATAGAATAACAAGAACAAAACTAAGAATAAACTAAAAGTCCAAGCAGAGACTACTTAGCAGTGTTCAAAAGCCTGCTTAAACAAAAATGTCTTAAGTTGCTTACTAAAAGAATCAACCGACTTAGCTGTAAGCAATGCTAGCAGCAGACCATTCCAGAGCTTTTAGCTTGAACCGGGTACGCAGGATGACTAAGAGGCCCTGTTGCCCAGACCCAAGTGCCCACCAAACTGAAAGGTGGTTCAGGAGGCCAGTGATATACTCAGAGGCTTGTCTGCAGACAGCTCTTTAAGTAAGCACCAAAGTTTTAAAACAAATTCTAAAATAAACAGGATGCCAGTGCAAAGCGTACAAGATGGGAGTAATATGCACTCTCCAACTAGATCGAATTAAAAGCCAAGCAGTTGCATTTTGCACTAAATGTAGCCAAGAAAGGGAGGATTTATTCTGACCTGTATACAGGGCATTACAGTAGCCTAGACACAAAGAAATAAAAGCATGTTGTCACACACGTGTGTTTAGGAGACAGCTAAAGGGCCTGGGGAAACTGTAATACTACACCAGACCAGGGGGTGGCAGGGTGTGCTGACTGTCTCTCGCAGTTTCTTGCAGACCATTCCCAGGAAATCTCACCAGGTTCTGGCTCCTCTGATGATGTCACTTCCAGCTCTGGCACCTCTGATGATGTCACTTCCGGTTCCGGACTAGATGATATCATTTCCTTCCCAAGCCCTTAAAACTGCCATCTTACCTCTGAATGATCAGTTCTGTTTTAGACTCAGTCTTGTGAACATCTCTTTTCAAATATCTAAAAACTTGTTGCAGCTGGGAAATAATATACGGGTGGCTGCCCCAAACCTTTATGATGTCTGGAGATTCATTTTTATTACAATGTACAAGCATCTCCAATTCTGGTCTTGAGGCTACAGTCCTTAATTTAGAAAGGTTTAATAAATGAAAGAAACAAGAGTGGCTAACAGACCCTACATGTGAATCTAGGCTTATTAACTGATCAAAAATAACCCCCAGATTACGTAAATTCAATTTGACAATTGGAGAGACAGAAGTCATCTTAAAACTAATCTCAGAGTGAAGGGTAGGGGGAGCAACAATTAGAACATCCTGTGTTCAACTGCAAGTAGTTATTACAAAGCCAAATATTAATCTGTGACAAGCAGTCAACCAAAGTAGACAATTTTTCAATTTGATTGGGTTTAAATAAGATATAAAGCTGTATATCATCTGCATAAAATGTAATATAAAATGCACTTCTAATCTGAGAAAAAGGAAGAATGTGTAAGGAAAACAATAACGGTCCAAACCCTGTGGTACTCCACAAGCCAGGAGAGAAATAGCAGACATAAAGTCTGCAACACATCCAAGAAACTCCTGTTAGTTAGATACAGTATGAGGAGAACCAGTCCAATACGGAACCAGAGACCCAAAGTTATGATTATACTAAATCATAACAGTGCTGTTTTTTATTAATAAAACTAACATCTCTACTATTCTATTGTCATTTATTTTACAATTAATGAGAGTTACAATTTTCAGTTTTCCTTTTTTTTAGATGGCACGGTGGTGCAGTGATATTGTTACCGGTCTCAGGCCTAGGGGAACCTGGGCCAGGTACAGGCCACTGTTGCTACAGGGTGTAGCCATAGCGATATGGTGAAACAGCGTAAAAGAAGCAGGCAGCAGTCATGAATCTCAGACCACACTTCTCTGTTCTCTTTTATTCTCATTTACCCAGAAATATATAAATGCTTCAGTCTCTGAAACAATGGTGCAAGCCAAAATCCTCTGTGGAACAAACAGTGTAAGCACATTTACTTTGGTTCAACAATGGCCAGTTATCAAAAAGTACCTGATTAGAAACCAATGTCCCCAGGAACCAGGCAGTTCTGTATCCCCACATTGTGTGTAGATGAGATACTAAATCAAAGCGGTCTGACTATTCAAAGCAGGTGACTCTTTAGCAAGACAGGTAAATATTTATGTCCTGTAGCTAGCCATCAACAATAACCTGTAGCAGAATTTTCCAGAAAATTTGCCTTTTCTTTAAAACACTGGTTTATAGCACATTACACTCTGCAGCACACAGAAATGTCATTTTCTTTAAAACACTGAATTCTAGCCCATTACAATAGCACTGCTGCCTCAAAGTAAGGAGACCAGGGATCCTCGCTGTGTGGAACTCGCATGTTCTCCCTGGGTTTGTGTTGATTTCCTCTGGGTGCTCTGGTTATGTCCCACTATCCTAAGACATGTAGGTTAGGTAAACTGGCAATGCTAAATTGGCCCTGGTGTGTGAGTGTGTCTGTGTGTTTGCCCTGTGATGGACTGGTACCCTGTCCAGGTTTTCCTCCTGCTTTGCTCCTTACGCTAGCTGGAATAGGCTCCTGTGACCCTGGTTTGGATTAGGCAATTGAAAAGTAACATCTTTTTATATTATATTAAGGTTTTTGTTATTTTTGTTTAGGTAAGTAGGAAAAAAACCAGGCTGGATAGTCAAGCGTTTGTGGATGAAGATGCAGAGGAAGATGAATAAACATTAACCTGCCTAAAAAATGAAAGTATTCTTGTGTTCAGAATTTCAATATGTCTGCTCTTTCATTAAAAACAATTCATAATTCTCTACTTCTGTTGCCACTAGCACATATTCACAGGGTCATTGAGCTCATCCCTATAGGGCAGAGCAGGCTAATTTTCTTTAGGAGAATGCATTCCTTTAAGGTAGGAAGTGACAGCATTCACATCTTCTACAACTCTGTGATGGTGTGATGCGGGCCCCTTCAACACCGGATCCAGGGGACCAGCCATGGGATGCACTGTTCGTCCCCTGGAACGCGTGGTGGCAGCCCTCCTGGGTTACATCAGGGCCACAGGTGTGGGACTTCAGAACTCAGACCTGTTAGGCTCCGTGGCCAGAACCCGCATGAGCTGCACTGCTTAACGAGCCTCTGTGGGCTGGAATGCAGCCACACCCAGACGTGCAGCCTAATTAGGCCAATTACCACCTAGAGCACTTCTGGGAGGGCTACAAAAAGAGCCTGCAGCCACTACTCACTGGCCAGAATTGGGAGGTGGAAGAAGAGGAAGAGGAAGAGGAAGAAAAGTGGTGGTGGTGGTGGTGGTGGTGCCGTCACCACCTGAAGAAAGGTTTTTGGTTACTGTGAGTGCTTTTTGGACTGTGTTGGGCCTGTGGGACACGGGGAAGACGTGCCTCACGGCTGAAGAGAAAAATAAAAAAGCCTTGTTGTTTGCCCACTTGCCTCAGTGTGAATCTGTGCCAGGTTGGGTGCCTATATAGCGCCTTATTCACAGATGGCCAGTGTGATTTTTTTCTATCCTGTGGTGTAATGGGCCATTAAAATCACTTCAACATAGGCCCACCAAATCAACAAACTAAGGGGCAGGCTTAGTTATGGGTTGCACTCTGAACACCCTGGAGGTAGTAGTGAAGGAGTGCATGAAAACAAAACCAAGTGCCATTATGAACAATGCTGCATATACTCTATCTGAAACACTAACACTGAGGACTTTCAGCCAACAAATTATTCGGCAGAAGTGTTTCCAAAAAACACAACTGGGGCTCCTTTATATCAACAGCAATATGTTTGCATAATGCCTCACTGTAATCGTGACTATGAAGTCAGAAGTTTTCTTTTTAAATTTTCTTCCTCTTTAGTTTTTCTGGTATGTGTTCAGACAATATTGTGCATATATTTTATTTATTTATTTATTTATTTATTTAACAAGGTTGTGTACAAAGCCAAATTTTATTCATAGGACAAATAAAATTGTATCTATGTTTTACATTTCAGTAACCTAGATGTAATAACATTAAATTGTTTGCTGGGTACAAGACATCATTTCATGTCTAAATGGCTACCTGGGGTGGTATCTTAAGTGCTAAGTTATAGACATGTCCTCCTTAAAACTGCTTATGGTTTATGGTTACCAGGACAAGAGGTGCCACCAGAAAACACTGTAATCTTTAGGCCTTGGATGTGATTGTAACCTTTGGCTCAACTCTAACAGTGGGATGGGATATAATGGCTGCCTCTTATCATAGTGTAAATGAGTTTTGAGTCAGAGGGTAAATTGAGGAAGGGAAAAGGAAGGTGAAGAAGAGAAGAGTGAGGGGAGAGGAGAACAAAGAAGACACATCTGGCCTGGATAGTGAGGCCCAATAAAACTCCAGGGTTTCTTCTTTTTGCCATTAGCTTTGTAATGCTGTGTTGTTCCTTTGATCATCCCTGCATAATGTATGTGCGAATCAATAAATGTACCATCTTTATCCCAATTTGCACAAACAGAAAAGTTCAGAAATGGAAAATGAATTTATCTGGGCAGTATTATTATTATAATCATCAACATATCTGTTCTTATTATATTACTTTGAAGTCTGGTTTGGAGAAAACAGAAGCTGGACATGTTCTTTTTACAACTATAAATTATATTACTATATACTTATGTAATAATAAGCTGAGGTAGAGCAAGATTTGCCAAATGTCCCGATAAAGACAACAGGAGTGCAGCTGTTGGCTATATAAAGTAGACTAAGGTAATGTCAAGTGGTTTCTTTGGCAGAGCAACAACAGATGATGAAGTAGTGGAGATGGGAAAAGATTTCATCTTGTGCTCAGTGATGCACATAGCCTGCATTTACAACATAAGGCATTTTGTCTTCTAAGGGAAAGAAGTCATGACAAACCAGGACATGATAATGAAATCCAGAGATGCTGCATTGACAACAAAAGGTAAAACAATTAGAGCAGAGAGTTTCCTGGTATAACAACATATATCCCCAAGAACAGAGCCCAGAAAGTTGGTGCTTTTAAATGTAAATCTAGGGAAGATTACAATGCACATCATGGACACCAAAAAGGGCAAATAACAGATGAGATATTAAGATAAAACCAAATTGGATTAACCTACAATCAATCTAAAGATAAAATATTACAGTAACATAATGAGAAAATAAGGCTTACTTAGGAAAATCAAAGGTGAGAGATGAAGGAGAAAGAAAACAAGATGGAGGATTATTGAAGATACGTAAGTGCAACTCTAAAACTTGAAAGCCACAATAAGAAAGATGTTTAGTGAGTGATTAGGCATTGGATTGCAAATAGTAACAAATGACCAAATGTCATTCATCCCATTATCCATTTTTTAAACCCACTTATTTCAAATGTAGGGTCTCAAAGCATCAGGCGTTTATACAAGTGCAATCATGGGCTCCCAAACCATGACAGGTCAAAATCACAAAAACATCCTTAAATATTCACACCCATTCAATTTGTAATCTTGGGGATGTGGGAGAACAACTGAATAAAAACTTACCCAGACTCAAATTCATTTCAGCCTATTTTTGTAGAGTACACTCTCTGAACACTTGCACGGATTTAGATGTGTTATGTATTAACAATTAATTACAAATCATACCACATACAAATTATACCACATTTACTTATGTTAAGACAGAAATTCCATTAAAAAGACAATACAACAGTTTAAGTTCAGCAATTGCCATGGATAAATTATGACAATACAAAATGCAGTGTTAACACAAAATAGCCAGTTGACAATGGAGGAGAGGAAAACAAAAATTCAAGTAGTCCTACAGGGAAAATACAAAACCCTAGAATGTCTGAGGTTATAACAGATGACCTAAGTGAATTAGCCATCTTTCTCCTCCTGGATATTCTACATACAGTAAGACCTGCAAACAATAGATGCCTTCCCACTGCATGACCTTTTTTCATGGAATCAGGGACTTTTTAGAAACTCAGGAACTTTTGTATCATTCCCAGCACATGAACTCAGGCCATTGGTGGTTTCTGGTTCTTTTTTAAGCTCCTATTCCAGGGTATGTTCTTTTTGTTCAATCAAGAACTATTGTAGGTGGGGCTGATCCTGTTCTGATTGGTTTACTACAAGCACTTGTACCATCTTAAAATTATGTTAGTAGTTTGGACTATGGAGAATCTTCAGTGAAGCTGGTGTGGTGCACATTGCACTGTATCACTCTTTACAGCTGCTTCCCTGGTGCGCTGCACTATGTACTGCATTGAAGCAATAATCTCCCCCGTGATGTTGCAACCTCTTTGAAGCAGTAAGGTGGGGATGTCTCCACCATGATCTCCCAATTGTGCCACATTCTGCATCACATCACTCTTCTTTGCATAAAGGTTAAAGTTCCTGTTACAGTTTCTTTGCCCAGTGGGAAGTGGGCAGTCTTGTGGCCTGGTACCCCTGCAGATTTTGTTTTTTTCTCCAGCCCTGTGGAGTTTTTTTTTTTTGCTTTTTCTGTCCATCCTGGCCATACTTTATTCTTTGTTACTTAGTATTGTCTAATCGTATCTTTATATTTTTCTTTCTTCATCTTGTAAAGCACTTTCAGCTACATCATTTGTATGAAAATGTGCTATATAAATAAATGTTGTTGTTGTTGTTGTTGTTGTGTGGTGGGAATACAACACGTGAAAGTGGCCCAGGACCTGCATTGTGCCGGCACTTGTTCGTTCCTGAAAAAAAAGTTCCTGTAGTGAGAAAACACCTTATGTTAAGTGCTGTCAGGGGTTGTGCTAGGGCTCTGCTTCTGACATGGTTCTGAAGCATGCCTTTTTAACATGGAGTACACTTCAATATTCTGTCTGTAACTTCAGAAATGTGAGTTTAGTTGTATGAGACAGGGAAGCTTTACATTTTATGAATCCCTGGAGAAGAAATATGTTTCTTCAGTGGAAAAAGGTTTCAGTAATTTGTTTTTATTTGTTATGGACAGGAATGGGAAAGAAGTTAGAAGTCCACATTGCTGTTTTTTATATCAGGGCTGCCAAACTCAGATAGTCATTGTTGCTAGTTTTTGCTTCTACTGGTCTCTTATTAAGAATCCAATTCTTGCTTCTTAATAAAATGCTATATAATCCAATATCATTAGGACACATTTCAAATAATGCTGAAAGATTAAGTAAGTACTGTATTTTGTATGCTGGAGCAGTTCTTCACTTTTTTCTCTACAGATACAGTACTATAAGATAAACTACTAGATGCAATGAGACTAAGATAGTTGGCTAGTGGTTGGCTTTCTTTGCATCACACTGGTGATTGGCAGATTATTACAAAACAAAAGATGCAATTACACTTGAGGGTACTGAATCTTAAAAAGATAGTCAGGAAAGCAAAGACATATATGTGTTAGTGACAGTGACTGCCTACTAATTATAAAGCTGCTGAAATATAAACCCCAGTACAGCAACTGTGGCACTCCAGGATCTGAGTCTGAGACCCCGTTCTATGTTGTGCCCCACATAATCAACACTGAATCAGAGACTAGAGCTTGGATGGAAAATTAAATCAGATAATATTACAATAATTAAATAGACAGAAAGTGAAGATGACTGGCATGAGTGCCTCTCACTGCTGCAGAAAACAGTCACCATGTAACACACTCAATTGTTTACTCCAAAATATTCCTTCACCTATACCATGCAATGACTGTACAACAACTACATTCATCTCTTGCATATTTAACCTCATTAATGGCAAGAGACATTCATTCTCTATGGGCACCTAGAGTTAAATGTTGTTTGTCATAGGTGCTGAGCAAATGACTGGCTAGCTTCATCAAGCAGAGCTCACTTGTCCAGATCTTTATATCTGGGACAAGTGATTCATAAAAGACCTTTTCCTTCGCTTTGCAGATTTACCTGCTTGTACATCACAGAAACTGTGAAAGCAGGGGGGCTTCATAAGCTCATCTAAAATTTATTGAGTGCTGTGCACCAAAGAATCACGAAATAAAAACAGTTCTTATGATAATTAGGCTTCCATAACCTCTCTGAGAAAGATAAAAATTACTTGTGCTGTGCTACTCTATAGCAATCATGTCCCATCCGCCTACATGAAATTTCCTTCCCACCGCCTTCACTTGTAGAGATCCCTGCTGAAGGCTCCAGTTTATAATCCTGTATTCTTCTGTGCAGCACGATGCAATCTCTGCCTATGTCTATGCAAATGAGCCACTCTGTATATGTGTCAATGCAGAGGAAATTAATTGGACCATCTCCGAAACTGGAGCACTCGAGCCGGGGAGCAGCGACTCTGCCCTGCTTTAGCGCAGACAGGGGTGAGGGAGTGCCACACTCTTAGGGAGTCGAATTCAACAGGCACATTTTACATAATTAAATAGGAGATGAGTACAAAGATGATTGTTTTGTAACTTCAGTCCAGTACTGCTCTTGTTTAGTACATCTTTGTCAAAATGTATCATAAAATCCTTTACAGCATTAGCCATCTGTTAGTGAGAACACCTTTGCAAATTAGTTACAGTTTCACACAACATATGCTAATTTTATAGCATATTTTGTTGTAATGTACATACAGTAGCACTTTACCAAATACAAAGCAAAAAGAAAACAGATGATTCTTCTATCCTATTTCACCAGAAGATTCTTTCTAACTATGTAGAATATAACAGAGCAAATGTAAATAGATGATCATTGTATAGGGTATTCCATGGGAAGAATGTTTAAAAGGCATCTGACCAGCAAAAGGGCAAATGCAAACAGATAGTCTTTTTATAGCATCTTTCACCATGAGCATGGTTACAAAACAGTTTACAAAATTAAAGGTCACATGCAAATGACTGACCTTTACATTATGCATTTAAATCTAAGGAACGTTCCTGAGTGAAAGGGTGGCACGGTGAAGCAGTATAACACATGTCAGTTTTAATGTGGCTCTGTGTGGAAGTAACACCTTGTCCAGCATTGGTTCCTGCCTTGTGCCTGAGGCCAGCAGGCTAAGTTACAATCAGGCCCCTAACTAAAAAAAACAAACCTTCCAACATTCCCTGAAATACACAGAACTGGATTAGGCGTGATTAAATATGTTATGTTTTATTGGATACATAGTTAAGTACAAGTAGATGATCTTTATATGGTGCATTTCATTGTGAGCACCCTTACAAAGCATGCTACTAGAAACAAAGCCAATGCAAGCAAATATTCTTTATTTAGATCCTTTCACTTGGAAAGCGTTTAGTACATACTTTAGAAAATAAAAAGATAAAGGCACACTAATGGTCCTTATATGGAGGAATGTCTTTCCACTATATGCATATTTACCATTGTGAATTATTAAAATGATAAATGTCAACTGCTTACTCTTATATAGTACCTTTCACTGAGAACACACTTGCAGAGCACTTTAAAGAGCTCATCTTTATTTTATCTCAACTCAACGGTGATAACTTCAATGACATTATAAACTGAACCGTGAATTTAAATGAGTTCATTTTAATGTACTGTATGACCTTTGATGGTAAATTCCAAAGGGTTGCTCTTTCATTGAATACATAAAAATCGGACACTTGATTTTTATAAAAAGCCACACAAAAAGAGTGTGCACTTTTGCATAGAATATCTACCGGCATATCTAATTTCTAAGTTGCTAAGCTAGTTTAGGGTCATGAGGAGATGCTCAGGCCACAGTTGTAAATAAGAAACATGTTCTTAATCTGTTTTGCCTGGTTAAATAAAGGTAAATAAAAATAAAAAAGTCTAACTTCGACACCCGCTGCCTTCATGGACCTCACTTTACCACACATCCTAATGTGGTTATTTTTTATTAGTGGCTGTTTATATATTTATCATTAGTTTGCCAATTTCACCTCTTTTCTATTCTTAGTTTTCATAGGCAGTGCAATTGTGTAGGTGTATATTCATGAGTAGATCCATTTTGGGGCTTTGGACACGGTGTATTAAATGCATTATAAACACAGCATGTGACATGTGCACACACACCCACACACCAAGCACACACTAGGGACAATTTAGGATCGCCAATACACCTAACCTGCATGTCTTTGGACTGTGGGAGGAAACCCACGCAGACACGGGGAGAACATGCAAACTCCACGCAGGGAGGACCTAATTGTGCTTCATCAAAAGAGAAATAAAAAACACCAAAGAGCTCATGGTGGTCTTCTCAAAATAACCAATGTAGAGTAAATATACAAAATAATATACAAATTAAGGAACTGTTATATTAAAATGCAGGTGAAACACACAAATAGCGCCATCAATACAATGGCATCATACTCTATTTTATACTTCAGGAGTGAAAAGAGGAGGCTTACAGGAAAAAAGAACACAATCTTGGAAGCAAAGTAATGACGAATAATTGGGAACACCTATTGAGCACAGACCACTTAAACACTGCAATGAAACATTAGGATTCAAAGACACTAAAGCGACCTTGAAGCAATGATCCCAACGGATTAGTCCTACATAAAGGCATGATTTTTTTTCCACTTTTAGATTTTTTTTATAAACTAAACATACTGAAAACTGGACATGTTCTGGGACTGGACAAGCAGGTTAGAATCCTAGAGGTGTTCTCTGATCATGAGTAGTTCTTTTCTTTCCCATTCCTCTCTTATGTCTTACAGTGGATCTACCCAGCCTAACTAAGGTATAACGTAGGGCTGCCTCCATCCCTTGCCTCTCTTGGGCTTTAGATTTGGGATGGACTGTCCAAATCAAAAGTAATTGCCTAGTGACACATGCCAACATCTTGGATGGTAATGCACAAGGGTTCACCATTAACTAACTGAACTAAAAACTTTCAAAAATGAATTCATATTTTTGTCTCTTCTCGCCTTGACTATTGCAACTCATTATACACTGGAATTAATCAGTCATCCCTTGCTCATCTTCAACTAGTCCAGAACTCTGAGGCCAGGCTCCTGATAGGCCCACAAAAACATAATTACATGAAACTAATTTTACATTCTCTTCACTGGCTTTCTGTTAGCTACAGGATTGGGTTTAAAATGTTATTGTTTGTTTGTAAGTCTCTAAATGGTTTAGCTCTCTCTTATCTCTCTGACCTCCTACACCTTTACTCTCCCTCGCAATCACTTAGGTCCTCTCACCAGAAGTTATCGGTCATGCCGAGATCAAGACTTAAGCTCAGAGGGGACTGTGCTTTTGCATTAGCTGCCCCTGAGCTTTGAAATAATCTACTTTTTTTATATTATGTAAGCACCAACTTTGGTCACATTTAAATCCAGTCTAAAAACTTATCTTTTTGCCTTAGCTTTTTAAACTTGCTTGAGAGCATTTTTTTTCTTATATATTTTGGTGTATTTAAGTATCTTATTTATTTTTTTTGGTGTATTTATGGAAACTGTTAAATAGTGCAACTCCAAGAAAGCCATCTCCCCCGCCAGAATTTTAACTATGGAAGTGAAGAAAGTTGCGTTTTCAGCAAGGCAGTTGAGTTTTAAGATTCAACAAAATAATATTTCAAAGTGGCTGGGCTCCGGTTTGAATCCCCGCTGTAATGCTTTACTCCTGTAGTTTTGATGGTGAGCTGTCTGCGTTGAGCATGTTTGCGTGCACAAGATGTTTGATGGCTAGCACTTCATCAGACAATATGTACCGTACCCATTCAAGGCTCATTCCATGGCCTTTTCTACACTCATTTCTTCTCCTTTAGCCATGCATCATTCATTTCTTTCATAACTTCTTCCTACTCTTGGGCTTGCACTTCACTTAAAGTATGGAGTGGGGGAGTATGACAGAAGACTTCTTGCTTCAATTCATTTCTCTTTGTGTCTGATGAATCTGTTGTCTTAGAATGCTAGCATTTTGACCTTTTAAATTTTTTTTTTAGGAGTGTCAGATTTCTTCTGATATTTTTGATTTCAACCATGCCAGCTTGTTTAATTGTAACTCTGGTTGTTGACTAAGACTCCAAGCTCATCAGCTGTAAGAATCATACATTTGAGTCCAACTCTAATGCACCTACTCTGTCAGGTACTGCTGAAACCTCCATCTTAAAGCACAGCCTCATTTATTATTACAGTTTGATCGGGTAATAACTGAGAAGTGCCTTCTTTCCTTTACCAGGCGGCTGAACTTTTGTCATTAACTGGAAGTCAGATTTCCCCTGGCACCTCCACTCTGTGTGAGCCATTTTTTCTGCTATACCCAACAACTGACCGTCAGTTGGCTTCTTGAATGCTTTTTCTTTCTACTTTTTGCACCCAATGATAGTTTGACACACATCAACACCTTCTTGCTAATACAAGCTTTTTGTCTTTTCTTTTAATAACAGCAGCAGCAGACCGAGCATTGACAAATGTCACTTTTTCATATTTCTCTCACACAGTGCCAAATGTCATTAATAACTCTGATGCATGTGAAGAAAATGAGCCCAAAATAGAAAAGTAATGAAACCTGGTAATGTGGAAGTGACCTTTAGTACATTTTTCCTACACCTAATGAATGTTAGGGTCTCTGGTGCACACACAAGCATGGAATTGCCTCTCAGAAACTACTGAGCCCTTTGTTTGCAATGACCACTACACACACGGCACACTATTCCAACTTCTGCTTGCATTTACTGTATTTGCTTTCTTTTCCCTTAACAATAAGTATCTTCATATCCTGGAGTACTGTCAGGTTAGCATGATATCCAAGTCACTTGATGGGACTGAATGGACCATCAATACTTCAAATCAAAGCTACATAGATGTCCCCGAAGGCTCAGCTCATATCACTACCAGGGTCATACTAATGGGAGGAGCAGCCCACAATACTTTGTCTCAGGGCATCATGAGCAAGAGGCACTAAACTTCAGAAATAAAAGGCAAAGCAAAGATGACTGAAGCCAGACTGCTAATTGCTGACATTTTGAAGAAAGCTTGATGACCTTAAAATCAATAAGTATTTAATGGTAAAAGGCTAACAGTTTAGAGGAACACAAGAAGAAGCTCCTGAGTCAAAGTGCCATCCTCTGGAATGGGCATGCTTACTTTAAGTGAGGCTGCATCACCACTCTGACTATCTCTTTTAAGAACAGTTTTAAAACTGATTACCTCTGTGTCATCATGGACAGTGTTTTTAAGCAAACCCCAAAGCTTGTGCCCACAACTTTCAGATGTATAGCATCAGTCAGAGAATTCTCTACCCATAAATCGTGAGACTTTTTTTCTCACATCTGATGAGGACATTTCTGGATGGCCAACACAACAAATAACCAAACGTTCAATGAAGTGTGGCAACACAGAACACTTGTCTACCAAGGAAAGCCAATGGTTCAAGGCTAACAAGATTCACCTTGAAGGAATGGTACTGAGAAGAAATGGAGTTCTGTCTACTGGAAGTCTTGGTTCTACATAAGATGCATTGCATTTTAAGAGGATAAGCATGATGAGATTATCCTATCATTTATTTCAGGCCGCTTACAATGTCAGTAGCTCACACACAGCATATGAAACTGTCAGTGAAGACTCACTTCTTCACATCAATACTTTTACCACACACGACTCTACCTGCTCTGGATTCTGGGAAATATTTCCATTTTTGGAGTTCATAACAAGAATACTTCCCAACTGGGTTTTACAGAAACCAAACACTCTTGCTTTAGTTTTGTGTAGTTGAGAAATGAAGCTGCACATTCACTTAATGGTGATCAGTTCTTGGTGGATTGTAAACATTAAAACTATATTTGTTAAGAAAATGAGCGTGATGGGACTGATGATTCTATTTTATTCTGCTGGATGGTGGGATATCATAGCCAGGTTACATTTTGTAATTGATTTTATAGGAGTAAATCCATATGAGTGAGGGCCTGTGGTTAAATAAAAAATGCATCCTTTCTGTTTTTAGCCTCCTAGCATAGAAAGCTGCACTGCGGCATTTGACGATCAGCCAAAAGAAAAAGTTAAAGAAATAAAGATGAGATCCAAAACATGGCATTTACTGCATTTACTGCAGTTTACTGGTGCAGACTCAAAAAGCACCAGTAAAATTGAGAAAGAAAAAAACATTTATTAGCAGAAATGATTATAAGTATTTAACTCACAATACTAATGACTGTATTTTGTATTAAGCATGCTGCAGAGAGCTATATGATTTTTATTTCTATATGATTTGTTCTTCATTTAGGTAGAAAAAGAATTAAGCTTATACACAGAATTATTAGACTAACTTGCATTCCTTTATGAGAAAATGCTGACCTTTTGGTACTAACAGAACATCCTGTGAATCAGTCATGGCACTTAGGTATTAAATAAGAATGTGCTAAGCTAACTGAACAAATGTAATCCTTGATATTTTATAAGTAATGTGCATGCAAAAAAAAAAAAGAAAAGGAATTGAGCATTGTCTAAAACCGCTGAGTTGCATACACCCTATAACCGTTAAGACAAAACTTGCTATAATTGGTCTTATGTACGTGTATGTGTAAGTTAGCAGAAGTGTGTTTCTTAAAATTGTGAAAATACTGACCACTTTTTATCTGTAATAAAACACTGTGTTTTCTCTGCTTGTACAAATTCAGGATGTGGACAGGGGCTACAACAATCCATGTAATAACCTCAAGATGAACTGCTATGTTTTTTTAATGCTTGTCAATGAACTTGAGTATTTAAGGAAGTCTCTCTTTTCCTGCTGGCAGGCTGACGGTCTGTAGCACACTGGAACGTGACAGGTCCTGCAGCCTCCTCTCACCAAGAATAAAAGAAATTGCTTTTTAATTTTTATTGGTGTCCGCCTTCTGTTGTTCTCGACTTCAGCGACCACAAAATACATATCTTTCTTCTGATTAGGGGAAGGGCAATACAATGTGAGCACAGAGATACAATATGACAAAAAAGGAATGAACAGAATATTCAATCTTACTACAAGGAGCACCAGTATACCAATAAATATTCTTGTGGTTTCTAGCCCTTTTTGACATATGAATTCATTCTTTGACCTCCAGATTTATTGTCTGATTGCTTGTTGTTCTGTCCACTTACTGTATGTATGAAAACTGTGGAAAAGAGCAGTGTGTGTGAGATATTATTTGACAGTACACTTATGATTTTCAATGACACCTCTGACAACATTTGACTTATTAAACTGTTGAGTATTCTCCATAAGCCTTATAGAAAACACGCATTTCTGAAAATATAAAGTGAGACAAAAACTGAGAACACATACACTGACAGATGCAGATGTTTCACACTCTCAGATTGGGCAAAACAAATTTAAAGTAATCATTTATACAAAACAGAAAACTTGCAAGCACATTTGAGTTGGGTCTCATAGCTTAAAATATCAGTAGTCTTTAACATATGAAGAATAAATGAAACATGGAAACATCCATCACCAAACCTGCTGTGACTGAATCAGGTACAAATCAGAATCCTTTCCTGG
Source organism: Polypterus senegalus (assembly GCF_016835505.1). Taxonomy (NCBI): domain Eukaryota; kingdom Metazoa; phylum Chordata; class Cladistia; order Polypteriformes; family Polypteridae; genus Polypterus; species Polypterus senegalus. The sequence goes on along the minus strand of NC_053162.1, from coordinate 47,037,116 downwards.
TCGAGATGCCAGTCTCTAGCATGGCACACTAATACCGGACAAATTTAGGGTCATCAGTTTAACTAACACACACACCTTTGGGATGCAGGATTAAGCTCCATACTGTTAATATTGTATATTTGTCTGAAATTTCTTACGAGTTCCGGATATAGTGCATTTGTTTAAAGCCATATTTTACAGTTGGAGCATAGGGAAATGAAGTGTCAGGCTTGGGGTCACAAATGAGTCAAATCTACATCATTAGCATTTAAAATCCAATGTCTAAGCCACTAAACCCCACTGCCTTCCTGAACCTGAAGGAACTAAAAACACACAAGTCACAGAGAGAACTGCACACAGACAGTGCCTGGGCAAAATTTGAACAGAGGGCTCTGAAGATGTACAGCAGTAATGCTAATAAAATGTTTGATTTTTATTCAGCACCTACAAACCCAGCAAAAGAAGTTTTTAAAAATCATATCCCAGTTTTGACAATAACATTTCCTACATTGCATCAAAAGAGCTGCATGATCAACCAGGGCTTTGGAACAGTAAAGAAGCACTGCTAACCACTACTCAACAGTGTGAGAAAATGTTAAAAGAAAATATAGACATGCAATGAAAAATTAATTTCTACTTAAAAAAATAATGATTACTGTAAAAACAAGAACAAATAAACCACCATAAAGTTTCCATTGTTGCAATTCTAGACGGAATAACTGAGGTGACCAACTCATGGAGCAAACATTATAACTGCAGTGCCTCTTGAAGTACTAGTGTCTAATGACCCGTGTGCTGGCGCTCAGGCTAAACTCTTAACTGAGCATGCTGATGCAGCATGCAGTGGTAATGACATTCTGTATTGAACCCTATTGAAATGCTATTGGTGGTGATCATAATGGCAGGTAGTACAGTGTTTGAGATGTTGCTGTAATCCGTGAGTATGGCTGCTTTTTGTGACAGCGAATACATTGTTTGACTGCTAAGTTCACAGTTACAAAGATGATCAGGGTTACAATGCTGAAATATTAGTGAGGTTAGGAAAGGGAAACTCAGTAATTACTGGGGCAATGTTTGAGGCCTTACTATAGTGAATTAACTTTGTATATAGTGTAGCTAAGCAAAAAACAACATACGCTTTGACCTGATTGGTTACATTTGTATTGAAAGATGCACTGTGGAGGAAAAGACAGACCATGTGGAGGAAAATACAACCACTATGAAATAAAAAAGACAACTTTGCTTTCATCTTCACTGTGCCCAGCCCTATTTTCTGCTTAAAACTTCTCTTCCACCATGAACCATCTGAAGAGGAAAAACAGACTTTTAACAAAAATGATTTGCTTTTTCTTCAAATGGGCTTCTTTCAATTGATTGTAAGCAAATACTCGGACAAAGTGCAGTTCTTAATTTTAGTTTTACAGAGTTGTATTCCTCATTTTGCCAAAGGGTGGGAAAGGCAAAATACAGTATTACTGTTTACTTTTTGAATACTGTTTCCACTAGATTGTTATGATTTGTGAGGTTTTTCATTTTTGTTTTCTGTTTACTTTTTCAATATTTACACATCACACAATATTGAAATGCACAAAACCGCCCAGTGTGTCAAGCTAACCATTTTTGTTTCGCGGTTACAGTGGCAACGTGGTGCTTCATCCTCCCCAATTGATGAAATCTTTTGCGTGACCTCAGGGTTAAATATGTCCATGCTGGCCATGTGCAGTTTTTGTCATGGATAAAAACAAACATTCGTTCATTAGTGAATCCTGGGTAAAAATTGGCCAGTTAGGCGACGATTAGTTCTTTTGGTTTCTTGACTCTCCTTTTGCTTTCAGTTTACGAATCACAGTTTCCCCTTTTTTATTTCAGGTTCTCATTTTTCATCTGTCTTTCTGGGTTTTGACATCTTACTCCTTCCTTTTGACTATTCTCTAGTTTAGTGTTCTCAATCTCCTGGCAAGCCTTAAACTCACAATAAACCCGTGGGACATTGTCCTTTATCAAAGATTACCCGATTTTGTTATGCAGCAGCCAGGACTCTTTCCTGACTCAAGTCTGTTTCATGCTTTGTTAATTATGATGTATTTACTTTCTTTTTGTATATTATCTCTTTATAATATATATCATACTGTACAGGGTGGTCCAGATCTAATTATGCAGATCCAGATCGTCTGGATGACTTTAATTTATGTGGGGACGATTCCAGTTCGGTACAAAGACGATTCTTCATGTCCTCAGTTCACACACTTCTCAATGGTCCGGGATTTTTCGGGTGATTTTCTATGTAATAAACTTAATAAGTTATAGCGTAATGAAAATTGTATAATTAGATCTGGCCCTCCCTATATATATGAATTATATTTTTTTATTGTTGCACAAACGAGCATAAGAAATACTACTCGAAGTATCAAATAGTATTATGGGGGAAAATTTTGGTGTAATGCTGCCACTACTAACACAATCTTCATTCTCTTTATAAATGAATTGAGAACAATCTGGAAGACTTCTGATGTCACTTCCACTTCAGAATCATTAAGCCCCACCCTTGCACTTCCTCCACTGCTCAACTGCCTGCCTGGAGTAGATGTTCATTCCAGACCTAGCTTCAGAAGAGGAAGGATCTACTCTCCCAAAAGCTACTCTATTTCTGAGTCAGCCAACAAATGTCAGATGAGATGTGCATCCTTTTCCAAATTCTCAATCTGTTTTCTCCTACAACCAGAATATTAAACAGAGTTTTCTCTGAAGCCCCAACTCTTCCTTTGTTTCTATTTTATTCATTTACTATATATACTGTATATATGTTGTTATATACTTGTGCCTTTTTATTGAAACTAAGGAGGTAGGATCTCCTAACCCAGCAGCTGGAGGACTACCCCAGCTCTATTTAAGACCACTACAGGCAATAAGATGGCTTTTGTAGCATTTGTTCCTACTTCTACCTTTCAGCTCCCTTTAGCATTTAGCCTGTTTTTAGGATAACAATATGGATTTGTGGACTGGTTCTGCTCATTTTGGTTTACTTTGCTCTGGCATACCTTTTAGAAACAAATTTTGCTTTTGTTTCAGTTTTGCCTTTTTTAAAATTTATTTTGAAAATAAACTCATTGAATGTAAAGAATTGTTGCTTTTATTAAGGAGGGACACTCTCCCTTTCTGAAATTTTTAAATATTGAAAGTTTTACTCCTTTTTGTTGGGTTGGTCCAGGCTAAAAGTCTGCCTCTAGATTTTAGGGTAATGCTGACCTTCACAGTAGGCCTCTCTAGTACTTTGAATCCTGTACTTTTGAAATAAGCTTGTGTCGCTAGTTTGTGAAGCCAACAAATTCACAGGAGATTTGTGTTTTCTATTTAGTAAAATTAACTTTTTTATAGTGCTAGAGAGTGGCAACATAATGCATGTACAGGGTGGGCCATTTATATGAATACACCTTAATAAAATGGGAATGGTTGGTGATATTAACTTCCTGTTTATGGCACATTAGTATATGTGAGGGGGAAAACTTTTCAAGATGGGTGGTGACCATGGTGGCCATTTTGAAGTTGGCCATTTTGGATCCAACTTTTGTTTTTTCAATAGGAAGAGGGTCATGTGACACATCAAACTTATTGGGAATTTCACAAGAAAAACAATGGTGTGCTTGGTTTTAACGTAACTTTATTCTTTCATGAGTTATGTACAAGTTTCTCTTTGTTTACAGCCATTGACATATCGCAGAGGTTAACACATGAGGAGCAGATAGAAATTGTGTTAATGTCTGGTGAACGCAGTAACCGGGTCATTGCAGCAGATTTCAATGCAAGACACCCTACAAGACCACCCATCTCCCATGCTACAGTTAGCAAACTGCTTGCTAAGTTTCGTGAAACTGGTTCAGTGTTGGATTTGCCAAAATGTGGACGCATGAAAACTGTCACTAATGAAGAAACATCAGTGGCTGTCCTAGCTTCATTCAGCAAGAGCCCACAGCGTAGCACTCGCCGCATGTCACTGGAGAGTGGCATTAGTCGAACATCCCTTCAGCGGATATTAGCTACTCACAAATGGCACCCTTACAAACTCCAGCTACTGCAGCATCTCAACGAGGATGACCCAGATCGGCGCACTGAATTTGCAGAATGGGCAAAACAAAAATTGGAACAGGACCCTCAGTTTACGCAGAAGATTTTGTTCAGTGATGAGGCAAACTTTTATGTGAATGGTGAAGTTAACAAACAAAACCACCGCTATTGGTCTGACACTAACCCACATTGGATAGATCCCTCCAAGACTGTTGGAACAAAAAAATTGATGGTATGGTGTGGTATATGGGGTACAAAGATAGTGGGGCCATTCTTCATCAATGGAAACCTCAAGGCCACTGGATATGCAAAATTGCTACATGATGATGTGTTTCCCTCTTTATGCACTGAAGCTGGCACGTTCCCTGAGTTTTTCCAGCAAGATGGTGCACCACCACATTATGGGTGTCAGGTCCGAGCATTCCTAGATGAACAGTTTCCTGGAAAGTGGATTGGTCGTCGTGGGCCAGTTGAATGGCCCCCAAGGTCTCCCGATCTGACCCCCTTAGACTTTTATCTTTGGGGTCATCTGAAGGCAATTGTCTATGCTGTGAAGATACGAGATGTGCAGCACCTGAAACTACGGATACTGGAAGCCTGTGCTAGCATTTCTCCTGCGGTGTTGCTATCAGTGTGTGAAGAGTGGGAGAAGAGGGTTGCATTGACAATCCAACACAATGGGCAGCACATTGAACACATTTTATAAGTGGTCAGAAACTTGTAAATAACTCATGAAAGAATAAAGTTACGTTAAAACCAAGCACACCATTGTTTTTCTTGTGAAATTCCCAATAAGTTTGATGTGTCACATGACCCTCTTCCTATTGAAAAAACAAAAGTTGGATCCAAAATGGCCGACTTCAAAATGGCCACCATGATCACCACCCATCTTGAAAAGTTTTCCCCCTCACATATACTAATGTGCCACAAACAGGAAGTTAATATCACCAACCATTCCCATTTTATTAAGTTGTATCCATATAAATGGCCCACCCTTGTAGATCAGAAAAGCAAGTAAGGATTTCACTGTACTCTGCACACATGACAATATTACTACAACTGCTACTATACACTGGCATTCCTGAAATCTGAGTTTAATCGTGAACATCTCCATTTAAAACAACAATCTTTAAAAATGTATTTAATTTATTAAGCGCCTTTGTACACTGAACACCATCTCAATGCTCCTTACAATTTTAGTGCTATAGCATCATTTTTTGACAACATAAAGTTTTATTTCATCTGAAGCACAAACAGCTGAAGTGACCCACTAGTGGTCACATAAAGCCATGACAGCCAGGTTACAGTAATCCTTTTCTTTTTTAGTGCTTCCCATTTTTAAATTGTTTAAAAGATGCATTGACACCCACTTACTCTGCTCTGGAGCTGGAGTATAAAAGTTGGATTCAAACCTGCATTTCATGCCCGTCTTCTTTCTGCTGCTTTTATGAAGTGGTATAATATTTTTTCTAGATTTGAGTTCAATCCGATTTTTAAAATAAATACTTTCAGGTCCACATTCATATGCACTCTTTTGTTAAAGTAAACAACAAACATTGAAAAGGAAACAAGAGTCTGCAAGTATATACAGTGATCCCTTGCTATATTGTGCTTCGACTTTCACGGCTTCACTCCATCGCGGATTTTAAATGTAAGCATATCTAAATATATATCACGGATTTTTCGCTGGTTCACAGATTTCTGCAGACAAGGGGTCTTAATTTATGGTACATGCTTCCTCAGTTTGTTTGCCCAGTTGATTTCATACAAGGGATGCTATTGGTGGATGGCTTAGAAGCTACCCAATCAGAGCATGTATTACGTACTAAATAAAACTCCTCAATGATATACGATGTGCTTCCCGCGCGGTGCTTGATTGTTTGCTTTTCTCTGTCTCTCTCACTCTCCCTGACTTTCTTTGCGCCTGACGGAGGGGGTGTGAGCAGAGGGGCCGTTTGCACAGAGGCTGTTTGCCTAGAGGATACGGACGCTCCTCTAAAAAATGCCGCTTTATCGCGGTGCTTCGGCATACTTAAAAGCCCAAAAGCACGTATTGATTTTTTGATTGTATGCTTTTTTCTCGCTCTCTCTCTGACATTCTCTGCTCCTGACATGCATTCTTTGAAGAGGAAGATATGTTTGCATTCTTTTAATTGTGAGAAAAACCTGTCATCTCTGTCTTGTCATGGAGCACAGTTTAAACTTTTGACTAAAGGGTGTTATTTCATGTCTAGAGGGCTCTAATAATGTTAACAGTGTGGGAGAGTTTATAAGGGCTTAAAATATCTAAAAATAACCATACAAACATATGGTTTCTACTTCGCGGATTTTCACCTATCGCGGGGGGGTCTGGAACGCAACCCCCGCCTTCGAGGAGGGATTACTGTATTAATGTAGGGACTTCTTGAGCACCATCTTTTGACATACATAGAAATGAAGCGGTTTTGGAAACTGGTATACATGTTCATGGCTACAGAATGGGAAGGAGTGTACAAAATGTGAAATTAAAAGCTAATGGAGAATTTCTGATTTTTTACACTGTGTGCACAGCTTAGAAAAAAAGCCAGAGGAAAAGAGAAGGCCTGCTATCTGTGCTTATGGATGGCACGTCTCCAGGACTGAAAATTCCTTTTTGTGTTATTTCAGTTTCCTACAGTCTTATACTGGAGTAAACATGTTAGGAAAATTGATGAGTGGATGGATGAATGTGTGCTCGAAGTTCAACATGATAAACTGTCATTTTCCCATTTTTCAATGATGTTGCCTTCCAAAAATGGCAATAATCATCCTGTTTTGAGAACTTTGCTCATATTCATATCATTGTCATGTGTTTAACACTTCAACAATGCAATTCTATTTAGATAAGTCTAAGATGAGTGGCAAAGAATTACAAGAAATAAATTTAGAAAACAAATTACATCAGGGGTGTAAGCAGGCAGCTGATTTATACTATTACAGCATTGCAAAACAATAAAAAATGAATAAATGTTAGGCTGTGCAGACAGCCATGAAGTTCAACTAATATTCAATCCATTACTATGGATCAGTGAAATTCATAAGCCTTGCACTCATATAACCTACTTATGAATGTCATTTTTTCAAATACCATACATATTTTATTTCAACTTATGATTATCATGTCATATTGCTTGCTTTTCCTTTTTATTATACATTCATCCTTTTGTCTTTATTATTACACTGTATCAGTCTGTGAGAAAATATTTATTGGTTTCTGCCTAGAGAAACACTGGTATGAAGCTCCTAGTTAGACAGTGAAATTGGTTTATTGTACCAAAGTAGTAATATCTTAACATTATAACATGAGTGTTAGCATGCCCTGACATTGAGATTCCACAACTCCTGAACACCAGACATACACGAGTGCTGTGGGTTTCTGACCTGTTTAACGCTGAAACTTTTGAATTGCTGCCCTCCCTTCATCTTCCAGCCAACAAACTTCTGCAATGGTTTGACTCCACACTCTTAAAAATACTGGTTCTTTGATGGCACTGTATGGTTCTTTACTGGGTTATGTGGTCCTTTGTAAAACCATTTTATCCTGGGAATTGTTATTTGCATATGAAGTAGGCTCTTTCTGCTTTGAAGAACTTCCCAATATGTAGAAGAAACTGAACTCTTTAATGTATGGTAGCCAGCCTAGCAGGTCAATAACAGATTAAAAAAACTTGGACTTGGTGTTATTGTATGCAGCAATAGTCTTTTTAAAATCATAAGCCATTGGCATCTCCCAAATCTGTTACCATCTAGTTATGGTTATTTATTGTATGGTGCCTGTTACTTATCTAAATAAATAAAGATTCTTTCTGGAACCTTCATGTGGATGTGTCTTTTGAGAATCAAAAATGTTTCCCTATGGCATCGCTCTGAAGAACCACTCTGGTCCCTTTATTTTTAAGAGCAAGCTGGGAAAGATAACATCCAAAGCACTAAGGGCAGCTTAGCTAACTGCTGCATTCATCTCTATCTACATAAGTCAACATAAAACAACTGTTGCTACGTGCTGTGGTTGCTGTTGGCACATGTTGGGAATCTCTGGTGGCAGTGGCTGCGTTTGGGGGCACCTGGATGGTCAACAGGAATGTACAGTAAACCAGCTGCCTGGCTGTCTTCGCACAGCAGGTGAGTGGCGGTAGTGGTCTCAGTGTGACTCAGTCTGGTTTGTACCGTTTCTCATCATAAGTGGTGGTCCTCCTGGGTGAACTCTGTTGTAGGCGCATCAGCTACATGAAAGTGTTTAGCACCATGATCAGCTGGGGACCGATCAGATGATGCTGGTACCTGACTATCGTTTTTGATATCCATCTCCAGGTCACTTGCATGAAAACTCAGAGTCCGACAAGTCAGAGACCTGTTCACCGAAATTACGTAAACCTTCCATGGAGTATTTTGATTTGCACATTTGCTTTGGTCTCTCGCCAGATGTCAGCACTATTTTAGAGGTTGTTTGCTCTTCGCTACTCATGCATGTGTAGGGAATCGAGGTTCAATCAACAAAGCTATGTAACTTTCCTTCTAGTAAAGAGAGTCAAACTAAAACTTAAGGGCGAGTTTTGTTGCAGTTTACAGCTAATTACCATCCTCTACTCCTGAATTTTGACAAAGGTCGACATCAGCCCTGAAAGAGTTAAATTATAAGGGCCCTAACTTTGGATTGTGCTCAATTATTCTATAATAGAAGATAAATATAAAACTATTATCTGTGTCAAAATAAATTTGTATTGTTGTTATGGTTATTTTGCCACTGCTGTGGATTTGAGGCAGCACTGTAAGGAGGACAACATTTACAAGCACTGAACCAGCTCCATCCATGGAGCTAACTCTCCCTCTTGGAAACTGACAACGTCTTACACACTTCAGAATGCACCTTCATCAGTCTTGAGGACTATGTGGATGGATGGCCTAATCATACTCTTCGAAATTCTAAAAGGCATCAATAAAGAATATTGAGCACAATTCTTTCAGTTAAACAGAGAATCATGTACTCAGGCACACAGTTGGTAACCAAAGAAAAATATACTGTAATAGATACCACAGACATGATTCTGTAAAATCCCTTTCAATAGGGTTGAATATCATGGTTATAAAGAATTTTTAATTTTAAACAATACTTGTTTAGGCAGTTTATTTCAACAATTCATTTAGAGAAGTGCTTAAATTGTAACAACATCTCCTATTCCATCTGCTGCTGTCAAAAGGTAGGGAAAGGTATCAACTAGTTAAATGACATACAGTGAAAATTGTGAAAGGCTTAATTCAGTCCTTGGCTTTCTTCCGTAACCTCAGTTTTCTGCTACAGATGTGCATGTTAGTTTAAACACAAGCTGTCTTTGTTCAAGCGAGTGATGCTGTGTGTGGGAGTTTGCCCTGTTTTGGTTACAGCTTTGCAGCTGAGGTTGTTCGGATGGCCTCCTGCTCAACTTCATCCTGTAATGGAGAAACTGGGGAGGAACATGTAAAAGATGAATTAATTCTAAAAGTCTATAAAAGTAATACATTTAAATGATGGGCAACCCATTCTCAAACATGGGCTCAAAAAAGCTTGTCTAGAAGTTCAGCCTATGCTCAGTCTGCGGCCCTTATTCCATATCATAAGGAGGTCAATAAAAATGTCTGAACTTGACAGGCCACTGATGACAGAAGATTTGTAATGGTTGTGCTAACAGTTAACTTAGTATTTTTCCAGAGTGTGGTGTCCAATTCAAGTTTTTGCATTTGTATTTCTACTTTTTGTTGTTAATTTAACGTGTATAGAATTATAAGGTAATCAATGCCAACAGTTCTATTACAAGAGTTGATGCTAAAAAGCTACAGAAAATGGTTTATCAAAAATGAACAATGTAAAAAATGTTATTTTTGTTTTAATTCAAAAAATATTAATGCATATTGCCTAAATAAGAAAATGAAAAAATAATTTTAAAATGGTATATTACCAATCATTACTATCCTTAAACCTGTACCATTTACTACATAAATATTGTTAGTATTTGGAGGGGTTTTCGTATGCCAGTGGTTCTCAAACTGTGGGGCGGGACACCCTAAGGAGGGCGTGAAGTAACAAAAAGGGGGGCACGAAGATGTGAAAAAAAGAAAAAAGAATCAAAAATATGAAAAATATTACATGTATGTACATCTGTTGAAAGCAAAACAAATTAGCTTAAAACTGCATTCTGATACTAGAAAAGTAGAGTTAGATAAATTTCGATAAAAGTTAAGTAGGTATAATAAAATATGCATCTATGATATATCATTAATTAAAAAATAAAAAATTGGTATTAGTGGGCTCCTTTCAAAAAAACGTTAGTGGGGGGGCGCGATTAAAACTGTTATGAAAACTCGGGTCGCAAATACTTAAAGGTTGAGAAACGCTGTTGTATGCAATATTCTTGTAGTGCCGGTTTGTAATGCGGGGCACTGGGGCACCACCCACCTCCAAATATTTTTAAAACTGTGCTTAAATAAATTAGGTAATGCAAATAGTCATGAAAAACATTTGCACAATGTGCCTGGTGTCAGCACATGTCAACATCCATTAAAGATTTGATCCAATTTGTTTTTGTTTAATTTCTGTGTGAATACTGTGGTCCATGGCCGGCTTTGTATCCTGGCCAATACCCCCAGGCCGCCAGAGGGAGCCCTCCCAGCTGCATGGAAGGTCTTCGAATTCCAGAACCGCTTCATGGACATTGTAGTTTTTATGGACAGCCCTGCTGGATACCATGGGGGCCACCAGGAGCCGCTCTAGGGAGGCTTGGGGAGTGTTATTTGCCCTATTTGCCCTATGCCCTGGAAATACTTCCAAGTCACATGAACGGAAGGAATGATGTACTTCCGGGGTGAGAAAAAAAGGACTTTTATCTGATCCGGAATTGATAAAGAATTATGGACTAAAGGATGGGAACACTTCCGGGTCGGGATCTATAAATGGATCATGGGAACTCCCAGACAATGAGCTGAAGGATTAATTTATGATTGGAGTATTGTGTTTATTTATGAGTAGTGTGGACTGGAGGGTGCTTAGTGCACATTATTATAATAAAAATAATTATTGTAGCACTTTTACCTGGTGTTTGGCGTGGTACCTGAGGGTTTAAGGGAGCGATAGTGCCCCCTACTGTCACAATACCTATATTTCCTGAGTGAAGGATGCCAGCCAGATGAGAGTCTAAGTCATTGATCTTTTGGCAAGCACGTAACCTGAGGCTGCCCTTTAATTGGTTGCTTTCAGGTGTTTTCAGGGATGCAGATCTCTGTGCCCCAGGCACTCGCACATTTATTGGTGGAGATTTTGCATTGTTTTAGGTTTTTTTTATCTAATGTAATTGGATAATTGTTCATGCACTATTTCAGGTTCATGTCAATGATTCACAGTTCACACCTGCCATTAACATAACTACAGGTGAGTGAGCGTGACTTTACAGAGATGGCAACTTCAAGTTAAACTTCAAAAATCAAAGAAAATTCAATTATATCTTTAATGAAAAACCTTTTCATCAGTTATCCACTTGGAGAAATAAAGGAGCTTGGACCGGACTAACCTGACTTAACAATTCAGCAGCAGACAAAGGATCAAGGATGAGCTTACCCACTGACTTTTTCTTCTCGTTATATATTGGCCAACTTGATGTGATATAAGTAATGCCTTTTTTTTTTTTTTTTTTTTGCTTTCCCTGTTTGCTGTTTCAAAGTGTAGAAGCATTGTGGACAATGACATGACGCAGGTATGAGACCTAAAACATCTTTCTGAAAAATGCTAGAGGCGTGAAAATAGCCACAGTCATCTAGCATTTTTCAAACAGTGTGCCGTGGCCCAGTGGTGCACCGTTAGAGCAATCCAGGTGTGCTGTGGAAAAATTAGTGTAGTTGGGTCTGAACTGGAGAGGGACAAGCTCCGCAGGTGGTCGAGACCTGTCTGAGGAGGACAGGTCTACATGGAGAAGCTGCCATTAAAGCACCTCCATGATTGCTATGTTCCAGACACCACACTTAAAGCACTTCAGACATGCTGTAGTTGCCAGGAAGCCTCACAGCACTGGTGCATAGTGGGCATATGAGTTGTCTCTGAGGCAGAGAGAAGTGGGCAAAGGGACGAAGCAACTGGGAGATGCCACGAAAGGCATGAAGGAAAGGAGGGCAAAATTTAAGTTTAAGTAAATGCAGGTATCCTGATTGTAAAGGCAAAATAAGATTTAGGTTGGACTTGTCCTGTGGGTGTAGTACAAGACAGGTTGGTGTGTGAGTTATGTTTTAGGATGTGGGGATCTGTGGATCATAGAGAATTTGTGCCCAGGTTAGGTAAGCCTGGCAAACTTGCATAGGACTGGACAGACTGGCAGCAAGTTTAGAATAAAATTAGGGTGGAAAAGATTCTCTGGGTGTGGAAATGATAAACTGGGATGTAAGACTTGTGATTGCATGCTGTGGATTTATGGAATACGGTGGAAATGGCCAAGAACTGGGCACTCTATTAGCAGTGGCAAAATAAGATTTAGATTGGACTTGTGCTATGGATGTGTTATAGTATAGATAGAAGTGCATGTTATTGGAAGATTACAGAAGTGGAGGTGCAGACATTATGGTGTGGGTTTTGGCAGAAAATGGGAAAGTTGGCAGAGGACTGGGGAATTTAGAGACATGTGTAGTAAGCAATTTGGGTGGCAGGTGCACCTGTTCCTTTCAACATCCATAGGGCAAATTATGGGAAGAATAAGGAGACTATGGACCTCACTTAAGTTTTGGAGCACAGTGGAAATGGAAAAGCTGGCATCTGATTGGGTGGCATGGGTGAAAGGGTAAAATATATTTTAGCCTGGATTTGTCCTATGGGTTTGGTACTGGACAGGCCAAGATGTGTATTGACCAGATAGATAGATAGATAGATAGATAGATAGATAGATAGATAGATAGATAGAGGCAGTATATAATAGGTATATAGATGTGAAAGGCACTATATAATAGATAAGTGCAGCTTCAGTTTGTGCGCTGATGCCCAAATTTTATTTACCAGCCACCGCCGTATTCTTGGTTTGTCTTAATGGCACAAACAGCCTCAAATTGCAATAAATGACTCCTGCAATGGGTCTTGGGACAATGACAAAAATACCGAAAGAAATGTTTGAAAAAGTTCAGTGTTTTGGGAGACCCTCAGACCTTGAAGTTGTAATTGAAAGGCAAATATGCTAAACATCTGATTTCCATCTCAACCTGTATGGCTGTGTTCAGAGCACATTGTGGTATTTTAGACCACTCATTACTTTCAAATGGCAGCTCTCTTTCTATGCTGTGCCCATTTATTATTTCCAAACTTCACTATAAATGTAAAAAGAGGAAAAATTATACTCACTAATTACTAATCAGTATTAAATTTGAAGCAGTGGTGGGCCTAACATAAGATTACAAGTATATGACTTGAAAAGCAAAGCTGTGCACAAAAAAAATATAGATTGAGCTTTATAGATACAGATGTAGCAGTTATGTATATTAATAAATATATTTTATAATAAAAACAAAAATATATAAAATTATTAAATGTAACAAATCTGGAATGCCTAAGTACATAAGCAGCATATAAAATTCGTGAATCATAACACAAGCCACTTTGAATCCTTGATTACTGTTCATGAGTGTGATCAATCGCCAACAAAGACAGAAGAAGTAGATTTAATCACAGTTACAATGCTTAAAGGAAAAATACAGGGGGCAAACGTGTATTCGGAACTACGCTGTCAGTTCTTAACAATAAATCATGAAAAATGTTATACAACAGGAAGGAAATCCGAAAGATGAAACCCAGCCTGAAATAACTGACATAAAAAGCAGTCGTGATAGAAAGAGGCAGACGGAGAGGGAGAGACAAAATGACTCTGAACAGCAAAACGAATACAAAAGAATGAAGCGAAAGAGACAAGCAGTAAAAGATTTTGATGGCTGCAGATACAGACGTGGACGAAGTCTTTTAAAGAACAGAAATGAATAAAAGAAAAGTTTCTGTCTTCTTGCTGCAGGTTAGCAGGGAGCGGAGTCTAACATGAAAGACACAGACGCAAGTTTGCCTTGAGCTAGACGTAAGCCCGGTTCACAGAGCGCTCACAACATAAAAAGCATGAAACAAAAACCCGAGGAAAAGCGTTAGCCACCGTGAAGCAATAGAGTCCAAGAAAAGTGGCGCGGCAAGTGATACCCACAGAATTACCCCGCTTAATTGAAATTGACGGTATGTGTTGCTTTAGATTAAGAGGCATACGAATTTGAAGAACTTAAATACTCCAAAATATCATTAATCTTTGAAATATTTGAATCAAGTAGCACAGGTGTGTTATTCAACTCTATAAATGCCAAAAAGACAAACAATGCAATCATTTTATTATAAAAATAATTTAAATAGCATTCGTAATTGAAAGAAACTAATTCTTAAATGCTCAATAATTCTGCTCATAGCAATAATGATTAAGAGCCTATTTCGGGAGCAGCAGTAGTGGGTCAAGAACCAGGCTTTGACGAGAAGCCCGTCATATTTATCTATTGCACAATACAAGATCAAGTGTACCGATCAGTTATCGATAAAACGAAAAAGTCACAAAAATATTTGGATTCGCTCAGCAGGACGACACCGCACTAACTTGCACTGCGTGTAGACGCGGAGCTGTCCGTGGTACCACCGCTATCTTACTTTGTACAGTACTGCACTTTTTCCCGAGACTTAGGAAACATGCGGAAAGATTTTATTTGTCTTTCCGAATGGGGTTTTAAATCGTCGGTAAAGTCAGAGCCAAGTCTTTCATTTATATTGATTGTAAAACGAGCGCTTTAAAGTAGTAAAACATATCGTGCACATAACTTACAGATGGGATCAAACTTTAAAGCTAACTGAAGGTATAAGATCAAAGCGAGTCAGACAAACATTAACATATAATACAACCACAAGAAAGCAAAGTACTAACGAACTAGTAAGAAAATGGAGAAAATGGCTAGTGTCTCTACGACGTCCTAAATTCCATGGGTGTCACAGTGCGAATTTATTTAGTAAGGTGACTGAGCGTGACCATGTCCCTGTCATTGCACACTAACAAGCTGCTACTAAAATCAAACGAAAGCCTCGGAGGCGTGCTATCAACTCTTAGGGCGGCATTATGGGTTAAACGTGCATGTGTAAGCAATATTAGAACTCCTAGAAACAATGTCGATAGCATTATACAAAATCCCCAATGAAAATTCATCTGCACAACATAAGACATTAAATATAATTGTGCTCAATTGTGTCTCGCAAGAAATCAAACTAATAGATAAAGACGAAAAAATAAACAGTTGCAATCTCGATTCTGCCTTTGTTCATTAAAATATGAAATATGTTAAAAGGGTTGCTTTTCTACTATTCAAAGCAAGTTGACAAAGCGTGAGTTTGAACGCCTCAGTAAATGTTCATGTGGTGTAAATAAATGGAGCCGTTAAGCGATGTTACAGTTCAACGGCGTGCATCTGAGGAAGCATCTGTAAATGCGAGTATGCAGTTATGTTATTAACATCGGTCTACTGCTTCTGTCAAAATTTCGACACATAATCCCTTTATTCGATCAGTTTCTCGCTTTGGTGAGTGCTACAGTCCCGACACGAAACGTCATTTACTGAAACTGAAAGTCCGAGTGTGTCCTGAGGTGGACTGGATCGCGTTCAACGCCGGACACCCACTGATCCATGCACTTATGAAGGCTCAAGAGCCTAACTAGTGAGAACTTTCGAAACGCCCTGTTTGTAACATTTTCCTTTTTATGTCGAGAAGGAATAAACTCTAATCTATTTTCAACCTTTGAAAGGGATGAACGTGGAGCATACTTGTTTAAGCTGTTTGAATATCATGTTTCCAAAAGCGAATGCAAAATACTTCAGTCTTGCGTTTATAATGTACGTATATATTTCACACGTATATATTGTACGAACGGGGAAAGACAATAAACCTAACCTTTCATTGCTATGTTACGTTCAGTCTGGACTGATTCAAGAGAGGGAGAGAGGAATAAATTATGTGCAGATTATTTTAAATAAACATCGAGGTGAAAGGACTGGCACTTTTTGCCGTAGATGAGCCACACGTCCTATAAGAGAACACTTTCGAACAAAAACCTCTCTTTGCACAGAGTTGGTGGCGACAACCCTGACAATATAACATGCAGCCTTATCTGGAATGACTCTTACTAAGTCTTATCAGATATCGATGGCTGTTTCGTTTATATAAATTTACTGCATCCTGTAAAGTGTTCCGTTCTACTACGGTGAACCTCCACACCAAGGAAGCGGTTCGGAAATTAAATTTGAACTTCAGTGGTTTCCGCTTTGCTTTTATTTCCCACGGGGATGCCGGCAGTGAGCGATCGAGCAACTTTCACGCAAGCCGAAGACTAGAATCTCTATTCCACATTGCCGATGCTTTTTCAGAACTACAATCTTGTTATCCCCAGCCACTTTCCTCCCCCACAGAACCCCTTAAGGTACCGCAATTGAGAGGTGCGTCGGCGGGTCTTGCTACCTACATCGAGGATGACTGAGATGCCTTTTCGAGGCTCTCGGGTCGCAACCGGCTCCTCCTTGAGCATCTCCCGGCTGGAAAGGTTCTTGCTGTCGCTCATCTTGGTGACGATCCAGCGGACTAGCCCGTCAATGCCGCCGAGCTGAGCGCTGCCGCTGCCGCTGCCGGAGTGCGCAGCCGTCGCTGCCTCGCTGCTTGCAGCCCGCAGTTTCGGCTGTTCCTTAGTGAGTAGTTTGTGGACGCCGTCCTTGCAGTAGCGGGCTGCCTGATCGCACATCCTCCCGGCACAGAGCCTTCATGCTGAGAGCTGAGGGCTCTCCCTCCCACCCGGCTGACATCAGCGGCTGCGCCCCCCGCGAACGCACACCTCCGCGGTGCGGCGCTGGACAGCGAAGAGCGGCCAGTCAAGCGGGGGCTGGTGGAGGGAGAGGACATAAGAGTGCAGAAAACACTAACACTGTTGATCAACGTTAAAAAACGACCATAACAGTAAATGTTAAGCGGACAGGCCGTGTTCAAGGGGGTCAAATGAGAAGACTTTTGTGTGGTGGAAAGATCGTCGAAAATGCAAGTGTTCTAAAAGAACACAAAGCAAAACTCATTGTTTTACAGAAAAACGTTCCATTTTTACTAAAACGTATAGCATAATTTCAAATGCCAAATTCAAACACAGAGCCAGCGGTGCTTTTGGTTTAATCTCTTCTCACATAATTTTCAAAGTGAAGCTTCTGATGCATGTTTTTCTTATTTATATAAAACTGAGGAATTCCTCCAGATGTTCACTGGCAGGCTCTATAATATTTCTATCTGAGGCACTCTGTTCAGGTATCTAATGTTGGTTTACTGTGAAGAATGGCGGTAGTGGAGTCAGAGAAAGACAAAGCTGACCCATGGATGTTTATCTAATGCCTTAAACTTTAAAACTGAATGATAGTTAGCTTAAAAGAATCTACGTAACCTGAAAATCTCAAACCTGGTTTTGTCCAACTCAGAGTTATGATGCGCCAGAGCCTATCTCAGCAGCGCTAGGAACAAGAATGGAGTCAGCCCAGTCCGGCAAGGCACAGTCACACACACAGTGGGCCAGCTGATAATACAGGCCTCTGAATTTAAGAAAATTGAGGCTGCTGAGATAGACGTCAGCTTCATTCAACAGCCTGTAATAGAAAACAGGGTGAAGAGAATGACACATTCAAGGATTATTACAAGGTAAAAATATTTGTATCACTCTAAGGTAATGAAAATGGGGCTTAATGTGTCAGTCAGTGCTAGTCATTAGAAAAATACTTCAAAACACTTCAGAGGAGCTTCCTTCAGCACTGTAATACATCAAACTCTAGCTGTATTAATATTTGTAAATACTCGTTCCATATGCACATACTTTTAAGTGTTACTTTAATGAAATGACTTAATTTAACACTAATAACTCCACTGTGAAAATTAAATCCATTCTGGAAACCACAAAGCTTCTAATAATCATGAATCCGTTTTCAAAATAAGTGTAATAGGCTGTGTGATGGACAGTGGCTGGCACCTTTGTACATTTTACAGCTGTGATTATAGTGTATTGTACCTCTTAATCCTGGTTGCATGAACGAAGATGTTTCAGATAGAAACGGCTCTGCTGGCATTCACACATTTGCAACTTTTAAGGAATTTCAGAGGTCATTCATTTGATACTGTCAAGTGTTTCATAACAAGTACCATCTTATGGTAATTCAGACAATGACACTGTGTAGTATTTAGTACATACTCTGTCAGACTCAACCATAGTCTGATGTTATTGCTTAAAAAAAATTAAATTTACTAAAATTGCACAGGTCCAAAGTCCAAGGTTAAGATGGCAGCTCAGTCAGTGTTTGTGTGGAGTATGTATGTCCTCCCATATTTGCATAAGTATCAGTATTTGCAATCTGCAACTGCTGTATGTCATGCCTAACTTCCTAAAAGAATTCCATTTATATTAACTAATGTTAACATTGGACCTGTATGGCCAAGTCTCTTCTTTAATAGACTGGGGTCCTATGCAGGGTTGAATCCTGCCTTGCCCATGGTATTTTTGGAAAGACTGCAGCCCCTCCACATCCCTGAACTAGATTAAGCAAGTTCAAACATGAAAACATAACTTTAAAAGAGCATTACTGCATTCCATGCAAGGATAGGCAGTGTTTCTTAAAATAACTGATTGTGTCCATAATGTAACATTTTGAACCCCCCAGCAGCACTGGACACAAGGCAGGAAACAGCAGGATTCACTCACATTTACCGGAGGTAAACTGGACCTGTCAGTTAACCTAACCTAAACATTTTTAATTGATTAATTAATTCTTTGCATTTATATAGCACTTTTCTCACTACTCAAAGCACTCAGCAATTTCAGGTTAAGGGCCCTGCTCAAGGGACATGGGAGGAAAAACATAATATCTAGTCAAGTCAGTCAAGTCACGCTGGGGAGCATGCACTGGTACAATGCGTTGCTGCACCCACTACACGACAAAACAACTCGGGATCCCGGTTTGCAACCCCCCAGGCAGACTCACGGTCCACTCCCACCATCCAGAAATGACCGTCTATCTTCCACAGCCAGGTGTTACTTGGGTGACCCATTGGCCTGGTCCAGCCACTCGGGTCCCCAACAATGAAGATCTTACAAGCTGGATCACCCTCAGAGAAACACAGCACATGGCCGTGGTGCCGTAACTGATGCTCCTTCACAATGCAGGTAATGTGCCTCATTCGGGACTCCATGAGCAACTGCTTATTCAACACAAAGTCAAACCAACGATACCCAAGGATTTTCCGGAGAGATATGGTACCAAAGGAGTCCAGTCTTCATCTCAGGTCACTGGATAGCGTCCATGTCTTGCAACCATATACCAAGACAGAAAGCACCAGGACTCTAAAGACTTGGACCTTTGTCCTTTTGCATAGATATTGGGAGTGCCAGACACCCCTTTCCAGCGACCTCATGACCCCCCCATGCTCTCCCAATCTGTCTACTGACTTCATAGGAAGAGTCACCAGAGACATGAATGTCACTGCCAAGGTAAGTAAACCTCTCAACAAGGTCAACAGTCTCTCCTCAAACAGACATACTGCTGATGGTTATGCCCAAGAGGTCATTAAAGGCCTGGATCTTGGTTTTTATCCAGAACACTCACAAGCCCAGACACTCAGACTCCTCACTCAGTCTCTCGAGTGCCCCGATTAGAGCTTCCATTGACTCCGTGAAGATCACAGCATCGTCAGCAAAGTCAAGATCCGTGAATCTTTCTTAACCAACAGATGCCCCACACCGCTGGACCCCACGGCCTTGCCCAACACCCAGTCCATACAAGCATTGAATAGAATAGGAGCAAAAACACACCCCTGACGAACCCCAGAATCAACTGGGAAAAACACAGAGGTCCTTCCTCCACTCTGCACAGCGCTCACAGTACCAGTGTACAGGCCGGCCATGATATCCAGCCACCTCGAGGGGATCCCACGAACCCTTGGGATATCCCACAGGGAAGCTCAATCAACTGAGTTGAATAATTTGCGAAAATCGACAAAGGCTGCAAAGAAACTCTTCCGATATTCGCGTTTGTGCTCCATGTGCACTCTCATTGCCAGGATACGATCGATGGTAGACTATCTTGGGTGTAAAACCAGATTGTTCCGGTCACTGGTAGGTTAGCAAGTGATCACGGATCCTATTGAAGACGACCCTAGCAAGGACCATACCCAGAACAGAGAGCAGTGTTATCCCCCTGTAGTTGCTGCAATCCAAGTGATCACACTTCCCTTTCCAGATACAAGTCTCATTTTCCAGTCAGTTGGGATGATGCCAGTCTCCTAAATGGAAGCAAAGGTTGCTTGCAATGCCAGGAGGGCAGCCTTACCACCAGCCTGGAGAAGTTCACCCCGGATACCACAGATCCCTGCAGCCTTTCCTCCCCTCAGCTGGTTCACCACCTGTGCAATTTCAGTGAGATTGGGTAGTTGACAGCTAATTGCAGGATCAGCTTCAAGATCTGTGGACCCATGGATATCCAACATCCTAGCCGGAGGATCAGCTTTGAACAACTGCTTAAAGTAGGCAGCCCAGCGGGTCACAACTGCAGTGTCATCCGTAAGGACCGTTCCATCAGCTGTCCTGACTGAGACTCTCCAAGGAACAGATTTAGATAATAATAATAATAATAATACATTTTATTTATATAATGCCTTTCCCATGCTAAAGGCATGTCACAGAGTTTAAGAAAGAATGGCAGGGTATACAGTATATAGCATTGTACTAAACCAGATAAATAAAGAAAGAAGAGTAAGACAGTAAATTCAGAGAAAACAAGCCTAACAGACAACATAATTGATGGTCTCGCACACGTACACAGGTTACATGAGCATCTTGACATGGAGGTAAACTGAAAGAAGGGTAGTAAAGTCAAGTAGAGCTAAAAGCCTTCTTGAACAGATGAGTTTTGAGTTGTTTTTTAAAAGAATTCATGGAGTCAGCTAATCTGATTAATTTCGACAGGTCATTCCAGAGTCTGGGCGCTATATAGCTGAAGGCCCTGTCACACATGGAGAGTAGATTAGTGTGGGGCACAACAAGATTGCCAGAATCAGAGGACCTTAGTGGGCAGACAGGCACATAGTGATGGAGAAGGTCACTGATGTAGTTTGGCGCAAAGTCGTTTATGGCTTTGCAGGTTATTAGTAGTACTTTATTTTCAATTCTGTAAGACACAGGGAGCCAGTGAAGGCGAAGCAGGATGGGTGTGATGTGCTCGCTGGTGCTGGTTCGGGTAAGGACTCTTGCAGCCGAGTTTTGAATAAGCTGGAGCTGTGATATAAGATTAGAAGGGGCACCTGCCAGCAGCGAGTTACAATAATCGATGCAGGATGTGATAAAAGCATGGACAAGTTTCTCAGCATTAGAAAAGGAGAGACAGGAGCGAACACGGGATATGTTACGGAGGTGAAAGTAAGAAAGTTTGCTTAATGTGATTTATGTGAGCGGAAAAAGAGAGGGAGGAATCAAAAATGACACCAAGATTCTTTGCAGTAAAGGCAGGTCTGATGAGATCATCGCCAAGATGGACTGGGAAGGAGCTCATTTTATTAAGTTGCATTTTAGTCCCAATTTGCAGGAGTTCAGTTTTGTTACAATTTAGATTTAGATGTGCGTAATGCTTCGATTCTTCTGTAAGCAAGACATGGGTCGCTAGAGCACAGACGGTGTGTCACTTGCTCACAGATTCCTCTAACAATCGCCTCCTTATCTGTCCTCAGAGCCCTCACAGCCGTCCCTCTCAGTTCCCGGTACAGACCAGCGTTGCCATTGAGCCGTGCACTGCGACTCCTCTCGATGATATCCAGGGTGCCCTGCGAGATGAAACACCTCCTTCTGGGAACACTGGTAACACCAACACAACCCTCAGCAACTTTCAGGGTCTTGTCAAGGAAGGTCTCCCACATCACATTAGAATTGGCAGTCGTATCAAAATCTGCAAGTTCCTTACACAAACTGCGTGCAAACTCTTTAGAAACTGCCTGGTTTTGGAGTCTGGCCAAGTCCAGGCTCATTTTCCTAGTAGGTGGTAACCTACTGGACCTAAGCTGGATTCTAATAGTAGCAACAACAAGTCGATGGTCAGAATTCACAAACTGGACACTTCTGTAGACCCTGCAGACCCTGCAAGAGCCTCCAGTGTCTGCCCATGAAGATGTGATCGATCTCCTTCACCACACCACCAGTATTGGAGTACCAAGTCCAACGATGCGGTTCTGGGCACTGAAACCAGGATCCAGCAATTCGCAGCCCCTGACTTTTTGCAAAGTCAAGAAACATGGAGCCACTTTCACCACGGTCACCAGACCTGATACAATCCTTATAGCCAGCCCTGTCAGTGCCAGTGGCTGCACTGAAGTCACCCATGACCAGAGCAGTGTCACCTTGTGGGCACACATCAACCATTGAGTGAAGCTGCGAATAAAATGTCTCCCTCACCGAGATATCACTCACCGTGGTCGGAGCATACACTGAGAACAGACAAGGCACCCAGGGAGTGCTGTAATGTGCTGCAGTGCAGCTAGTGACGCCTCAGCACCACACTAGTTCCGATCCCCAACAGACCTGACCCCATTGCCTCTCCAACGGTTTCAACTCTTCTGGGGATGGTGATACCGAGGGCTTTCTCCCATCCTCTTCATGATGCAAGCAGCCTTTCTATGGGCGGCTGCAGCAGAGCTATTCCTGTGGAGAGCAAAAGGGAGTTCTTTCTGTCGTCTCAGAGCTTTGTGAATTTTTTTTACGGTGGCTGGAGTGCCAATCCTGCCACCAACCCCCATGATTTCCCTGCAAATTGGAAGACCATCAGTTTAATGTCATACCCAGGACAGGTATGCTTATATCTATTTTTAGATATAGTTCAGTCAATGTTTTCAGCCTTGTTACCACTCAGGGGTGGGGTTTGGGGGATCCCCACAAAAAAGAAGTGTGAAGTGTGACGTCAGCCCAAAAACCATATCCTGTTTAGGGACCCTAAACACGGATCTGGTCATTTTATACAATTTTAAAATCTTATAGTAGGAGCTACAAATGCCCAACTTCCATATATTTTTTAAATACAATAGAAACATTATTTGAGCAAAATGTCTTCTGACATTTTTTGGCACACCATTTTTATACATGGCTTCCAAATACTAAACATTTTAACATTAAACAGATCAGGTATCCATAATGTGCAAAGCCAAATTACCCTTAACAAGAATCCGCGAAAGCTGGTATCCTGACATCTTCTTCGATTGTCTCTCAGGTCAACGTGTTTTGGGATGACTGCCCCACCATCAGGGCCAAAAACACAGCAAAGAAACTTGCATCTCTTAAATGTTTTCATCAACATCGTCATCATCAGTTTCTTAACCATTAGGTCATTGGACATTATGGACGTGCAGACAATTTTCTGCTATTCTTGTCTATTCTTCTGCTCTACGTGAACTGCTGAAAGACAATCCAGTTTAATCTTTAATACTGTCTTAATGTCTCTTTCTCTGCCTAACAACTTTCTTCTTCCTCCTCCCAGCATAGTCCTCTGTCAGATTGTTTTTTGCAAGGATGGATGTTCTAGTGATGTTCTCTTATCATTTGAGCTTCCACATCCTTACAAT
This sequence comes from Polypterus senegalus, assembly GCF_016835505.1. Classification (NCBI taxonomy): domain Eukaryota; kingdom Metazoa; phylum Chordata; class Cladistia; order Polypteriformes; family Polypteridae; genus Polypterus; species Polypterus senegalus. The sequence continues at coordinate 47,013,382 of NC_053162.1, read as the reverse complement.
TGTCAGCAGATCTAGAAATGGTCTGCTGGCTTTGTAGGAAATGTGTAGGATCTTATTGTAATATTTCCTCTCAAAAACCAAGATTCTTCTTTGGACGTCTACAGACAGTGTCCATGTTTCACAAGCACAGAGAAAGTTGGACATTACAAGCATTCACATCAATTTCTCTTTAGATGTGAGAGTGATACTCATATCATTCCATATGGTCTGGAGTTTTGCAGAAACTATTGTCACAAGTAAACAGAGACATTTGACGCTTTTGTCTTTTTTGATGCTGTTTATGGTTTGACATTAGTTTGAGCTTTTTCAATGTTGACTTCCATGCTATAATTTGCAGATGGCAATGAAATCTTTTATATATGAAGTTGAAACAAATTCTGAAGCTGGGATATTGGTAATAAAGAACATAAGAAATCTGACAGACTAGAGGAGACCATTCAGTCCATCAAGACTGTCTGTTTAGCTAATAGCTAAGCTGTCCCAATATCTCAGTCAGATACTTCTTAAAGGCTGTCTAGGTTCCTGCTTCAACTATATGTCTCAGTAGTTTGTTTAAGATTCCCACAAATCTTTGCGTAAAGTAGTACTCCTTTCAGTTTTAAATGCACTGCCCCTTAATTTCCACTGGCCTTCTCAAGTATGTGATTCACCATTAAATTGAAATAATACTGATGAAACTACTTTTTCAGTGCCTTTGAGGATTTTAAAGTACTGGATTAGGCCCTGACATAATCTCCTCTGCTTGAGACTAAACAGGTTTAATTCTCTGAGTCTGTTAAAGCAGAACATGTCCTAAATTTCTGGGATGCATTTGGTTGCTCTCCACTGCAGATCTTCAAGTGCAGCTATGTCTTTTCTTGCAGCATGGTGACCAGAATCTTACACAGTACTCCAGATGTGGTCTCGCTAGTGAATTATATAATCCAAGCATAACACTCCTTGATTTATATTCAACAGTTTTTATGATATAAAATAACATTTTATGTGCCTTTTTAAAGGCTTCTGCACATTGTTTAGACCAGGGGTCCCCAACTCTGGTCCTGCAGGGCCGCAGTGGCTGCAGGTTTTCATTCTAACCCTTTTTCTTAATTAGTGACCTGTTTTTGCTTATAATTAACTACTTTTGAATTCATTTTAATCAACTTGCTCTGGAAGAATTGGACCCCTTAATTGTTTCTTTTTCCTTAATTAGTTGCCAAACAATGAAATACAAAATGAGCCAAAACATGACCAACAAAGTGTGTCCATCATACAATATCTGAACATAAAGAAAGATGAAGATCTCAAGGATGTTGATCTGCTCAGGTCCCCAAAACATTTTAACAGTGCTCTTAGAAAAAAGAAAATCAACAATTTCAGAAATGTATGCCTTTGCATAATGAGAGCAGCTTTTTGACTTCGCCTGTTTAATTTTATATTGAGATGGTGATTTCTATTTCACTAGCCTGTTTTGAAGACATTGCCTTTTGTATTAGACTACTTTGTGCACCTTTGGAGCTTCTTGTTTCAGAGCATTTTTTTTATAATAAGTCTTTCATTTATAAAGATTCAATATACGCACTTGTTGTGATTAGCTGGGGTTTAACAGTTTTCTCTCACAGTGGGCACTTTTGACATTTTTTAATAATAATAATTCTTTGCATTTATATAGCGCTTTTCTCACTACTCAAAGCGCTCAGCAATTGCTGATGAATTAAGGGCCTTGCTCAAGGTCCCAAGAGAGCAGAGTCTGTTTTGGCATTTACGGGATTCGAACCGGCAACCTTCCGATTGCCAGTGCAGATCCCTAGCCTCAGAGGCACCACTCCGCCTCTGTGTGCCCCTCATAATAATAATCTCATAATAATAGGCGTGCAATGGTGTCATGATTGAATATCAGCACAAGAGATTTGTTCCTTCATAAAACATTCACTCAACACACATTGTCAGTATATGTCCCTCTCATCCATTTTCTTACACAGAAGTAAGAACAAGTGAATGAGTTAGGTTAAGACATTTTTAATTTGAATAGATACGAGTACAAGTAACAATACTGTGCATTTCAATATTGCCTGGCATTTCTTGGCAATTCCTATGTGCTCATACCCTTTGTCATGATTATCATATTACTGGGGTTATATGTGCACAACAATGAAATCAAAAAATCTTTTGATTTATTTTAAAAATAATGGTATTGAGTATGTAAAGCTTTCAATGTGTTTTAGTAATTCAAATGCTTTATTGCAAAGGCCCATAAAACAGGTTAGACACAGGCAAATAACTTTCTTCATCTGAAACCACCTTAAATGCAGAACCACAAGTGAATGGCCAATTCTAGGCATCATTAACAAATTAAACTAAAAAAGCTTTAAAAAAAGAAACAAAAGAATGCAGTAGAATTGATCTATCAGCATTAATTATCAGGAAAGCACTCCATAATACATACACACGAGTATATTGATTGATTTTTTTCCCTTTAATGGGCAGTGAGAAGCTTTCTTCTGCATTGTAGTCAATGTAATTACATAATAAAATAAAGCAGTGAGTAAAACTTCAGTTGGTCCAAACATGCATTTATTAGTTTAATTATATTGGGTTCACAATTGCTTTGGCTTAAGCAATTTGTATACTCAAATGTTTCCACCTTCATATTTTTCTGTCAGATACAAAGGCCAAAATATAATTTCCTGCTTATTATCATCACAACACCAAATCATAAATGTGTCTTTTCAAGGAGCTAAAATGACATGCCACAGTCTCATTTTGTGTCCTTAACTAACACATACAGGGAAGGAGCCATCATATCAATAAAATTTGAGGAAGCCACTCTCATTATTTAATCTGTCAGCTCACGCGTGGAACATTGTCAAAGATGGATTGTATGATATATGGGATATGTGTCTTACTGTTACGTACATCACAACTGGATGTCCCCATAGAAGAATGAGCAGGCCTCGATGTAAAGTTCAATTGACAGCATGAACTCAAGTTAGAATGCTGGCCTATATGAGCCAACATGAAAAAAGTAAAGAGGAAAAGCTAAAACATGGTTGTTTATTAGCATGTCCATGATATATCAGAACAGGCAAAACAGACATAGGGTCATACACAGCAAAAAAAAGAAAAAACTAAAATAGCAGAAATTAATTATAATCTAAATCATCCACAAAAGGCTAACAAAAAAGCGCAAGAAGAAACACTTGTATAGTTCAAATGGTGACTTCTGCAAAGGTGATAATTATGTAAAGCAACATCTGAGCTCTCCCTTTCAATTCCCTCTGCCCCTGCCATCATGTGACTTCTAAGCAATTAAGAGACAGGAGGGGTCAGAAGCAGATATCAGCCACAGCCACGAGAAATGAAGGCGTACAGTATCTGAAGTCTGTTTCAGTGTGGATTCAAGTTTTAGCATCGAACACCAGATAGTTTTTTTGTAAGCCAGATTTACTGATAATGGAAAGCATTTGTCTTAAAGAGCTGAGGGGACAGCTTAGTCTGGAATGTATTAGGAGCTTCAGCTTGAGCAGACTGAATGATCAGATACTGAAACCGACTTCAGGAAAAATATAAACCCTAACCGCTAACCCCTAACATGGAAAACATACAGAAGAATGGGATCAACAGAATTTCTACTGGGACAATTAAGAAAGCTGTTAAAAGGAATGCATATTATGAGATTCCAACAAGCGCTATATAATTTGGAGATTCTCACCTTTTTCAGATATCTCTTTATTACAGTGTGACATTTCTACTTTGTAACTTCTCAGGAAGTGCTCTTCTCTGCAAAGAAAAGACAAACAGAATAAAGAAATGATACACATGTAGGGAACCTTGTAATGACAAAGATCTTATGAATAAGGGACACATAATATCACCCTGTGCAAGTCAGTGTAATGATGAAGCTGGGTTTCCTAAAGTTTGTATAAATGGCTTGATATGTTCAAATGGCTGTCGTTTGAATTTAAGAAATGAGGAAAAGTTTAGTTGGGATGTCCAAATTAAATTTGTAAGACACAATGGCCCCTTTCACAGCTTATTCCTGCCATTCATCTGATGTTTTCAGAATGGGCCCTGGGTCCTAGTGACTCTGAACTGGATTAAGTGATTTGAAAATGTTATGTTGTGTATACAAACAGGCTGGCTGCTCATCCAGAGTTGCACCTAATGAAGTAAATTAGGTAGTGGATCTCCATCATCCTGAGCTGGGTTACCAGCTGTTTTATCATGTTATCATATTACTTAACACAAAGGGTATCAACTAACCTCTTAGGTTGTTTCTTAATGGGGAATAGGAAGATGTGTCAAAACCAGCTAAACGACTGTTATCTGTAACATCTTACATGTTTCACTGTTTGTATTGTACCCTGAGTATTTAACCCAGGGGACCTTTAATATTGTCTTTACTACCAAACCTATACTTCAAAGCAGTTTTACTCCCAGTAGAGATACTCTTGTGCACTTAAAGGACTTTAGCTAGACAAGGAATGTAACATCTCTTTTGACACAAATAGCAATTAGATAAACATTGATTTAAGCTTTTACTTAAAAATATGTTAATTTGTATCAAAACAAATATCAACAAGTATAAGTGATACAAAGAATCATACCACATTGGGGGCTGGGGTTCATACAGTGTTCATTTAGTGCCAGATGACATTTTCCAGATTTTCCAATTTCTTAGTCAGAGATTATACTGTATATCGTTAATTGAAAGATGAAAAGAAACAGATTTCTTGCTGGAGACTGAGAGCTTCTTGGAAAGTGTCCAGCTAAACAGCAGGATATAGCACGCTCCATGAAAATGCCCACATTTTTCCCCCCAAAAAAGGAACTAAGCTGAGCACTTTACAAAGGTGTCCAACTGAACTGAAAGTGTCAATTTTCTAACAGAAGCAAATTAACTAAAATAGAATGTTTAAAAAAAGTCAATTAAAGAGCAATTGCTTTTCCATCTCTTTATACCCAAAATGCAAACTTGGCTTACTTGTCATTAAACCTCAGTAGCAAAGTACGCCATGACACTTAAATTTGCTAAAACTCGAGAATGTAACTAAATTATACCCACAAGTGCAAGGTTAAATTCCCATGGGAATCAAAACCTGCACTTTTAACTAAGGAAAATACTCTAGCCATTCTTTGTCTTTCAGCTTTCCCAGAATACATTGCATTCCTGTTCAGCTTTCCGGTTTAAGACCTACTACCGTATGTGAGATTATCGTCCATTCATGTGACAATGTATGCGGGTACATAACATTTAGGTCCGTTCAAGGACTATGTTGTATCCCTCAATGGACTCAATTCAGTAGGTCATCAGAGAGGGATCAGTGCACAGAAACAAAATAGCACTTTGACAAATGAACGCATAGGAGTCCTCAAGGTGCTTGAAGTGTAAACAAATGCTGACTGTTTTTTCTGCTTCTAGGCCATTGAGCAACGCCCTTAACCTGCAATTACTCCATCCTGGGAATGACATTAACCTACATCCAGTCCGGCAAGCACGTCCTCCAACCTTCAGTGGAAACTAGGGGTTTGGTGGCAGGATTACAACTCCAGCACGGACGTTCGGTCAGGGGAGGCAAAGCCTCACCTGTCATTATGAAAAGTAAAAAAAAAAAATAAAAAATAATGATAACATAAAATAAATTTGCCCACTGGTCTGTGTTATAAATTTGATTTCTGTTTGATTCCAAAAATGTTGATAATTTTTATAGTCAAAAATCAATGAATTTACACATTTCCAGTTCAAATACAGGGTAGAAACGTGAGGTGCGACACCTTGGACTGCGCTGTCCCGCACACACTGGGTTGATGCATGCAATTGGCGCTGCCTGTTGCTGTCTCTATGTCGCCAATATCATGTTGGCAGACACGTTCATTATACACCCTGACTTTTCACAGTCTGGCTAATATCTTTAATGAATGTGTGTGACATATTTAGTCTTGCTGATCGGACATAAAACCGCAGTGAAAAGGCACAAGGTGAGGCAGGCATTACCTTGCTGTACTGAAGGGGGTGCAAGTGAGCCCAACAGGCGCTCGTTGCGGCTGTTCTTCTACACAGATGCTCTAGGTGCCGATAAGTTAGCGATATCAGAAAGTCAAGTACACTGCAGTGGTCCGTTTATTAAAATTTTTTGTTCTGACTGGCTGCCAAAATGGAAGATTAAGACTTTTAAACCTAAAGGAAAATAAGGAGGACTGATAAAAGAAAGTGATGGAGATATTGTATTCTTGGAGAATGACTGGTGCATGGACTTCATTTACTAATAAAAGTAAGACCATAAGTGGTTTTAAATTTTATAAAAAATGGGATCAGACTAAGAAAAAACAATCTAATATTTAAAACTAAATTTTGACCTTAAATAAAATATTCTTTCTTGTTATCCTTTTGTTGAACAGTCTGTATCAAAATTGATTAAAGCATCAGAATTAAAAGCTTTCAAAAACAACTTGATATTTCAATTAAGGTCAAAACTAAAATCCGTTTTTTACACCACTCTATACTTTCATTGGTATTGAATGAGTATGAATTGTGTAATTGCAACGGCAAACCTAGAACACAAGGAGGGTGAGGTGCAAATGCGCTCTCTCCACTATAAATGTAACTTTCTTTCTTAGCCAAATATGCGCCTTACCGATGTGTGTGTAAAGAATGCTGATGAGATATGAAACATAACCAGCAGTCGATGTGCATGCTTCCGACTGAATAGTGAATAAGCTACTCTTTTGGGTTCATATATTTGTAAGTCTGACTCTGATGGAGTCAGTGCCTCACCAGCCATGAACCTCATCGCACATCACTGAACTCCAGCCACTGTTTTAAAAAAAATAATATATTAATAAAAAATCTCATACTGTTCCACTCCATTTGAACTAGTGTGGCGCTGAGGTGTCACCTGTCGCAAGGCTTCACTCAGGTCCTAATTTGGTATCCAGAGGTGGTGGGTGCGGCAGCGCAGTGTATCAGTTCACGCTCCCAGATTTAGCCAGCCTCGAGATGTTGTTCAAATTCAGCACAGCTTTTAAGGATGCTTTCCCCGTCTGAGTTTTGACGGAGTAATTATTCATGTATGAAGTTGTGGGATTACAGGGTTTTGTGCCTGTTGGAGATTCGGAAATATATTCTGAGGATGCTAGTGTCAGGAGAGCCACATTTTATTGAATGGACAGCCTGTTAAATCCGGGACATTTTGATATTCTTCAGTTATTTATCGGGTCACATAGCCTGAAATCGGGATGTCTGGTCACCCTAGTAAATTACACTGTCAGTAAAACAGTGAGTCATTATAGACAGCAGAAAATGGAGCTGTGAGATTTGTCTAGTGTAATTTAAATATTAAGTAAAAATTTACTTGCTCTGTGCAGTGTCGTAGGCTATATGCCACTACGTGCCACTTTCATATCTGGGTAACATTTTCTTTTCCCTGCTTGCATTTTATGATTTTACGCTAGGAAAATCATTTAACTTACCTGTTACAACCTAAAGCACGTGGAGGAGGGAAAGGCTGCTGCACTCACTGTTTCTCTTCTGCTTGCACTCAAGCCGTTGTGATGACGTCATAAAGCAGAAACAAATTGCGGATGTGGAGGTTTTCCCGCGCGCGCCTTACTACACTTGCAGATGGAGGATTACAGTCCCGCGTGCGCGCAAGGAGTCAATGACATCGACTTCCTATCAGCGAATGAATCTATGGCAATCGGAGGTGAAAAAGAGAAACATATACAAAATACTCAAATTGGTGTAACCACTGTCAAGGTAAAATTGAAACAGTAAACTAATTTGTAGTTGGAGTCATACAGAGCTTTTCTCTGTTTTAAGACAGACAACCTCTCGAACTCGCCAGTGCTTTTCAGTGGGAGATTTTTAATTCTTTAAAACTGTGTACAGCGCAATTTGTTCAAAATATCTTGACGAAGATATTAATGAATTATATTAATTAGTGAATAAGCGTGCCGCATTTCAACAAAACTCGTCCCAATGGGCGGGTTGTTTCATGCATACAGACACACAGGCAGACAGGGGCTATCACAATTGGCGGCTTTGCACCTAAAAATAGATGGGTGAGGGATGGACAGACTCACATATTTAGACGAGCAGATCCCTGTAAACACCACAAGAATACCACAGTGTGAATCATCATTTCTTTATGATGAAAGTAATCCTCTACACATCTTTGAGACAGACGAAGATGAATGACAGAGGGTTAAAGTATTGTGATACAAGATGGAAAAAAAAATGTATAAACCCCCCACCCCCATACTTATTATTCCGGTTCAGTTAGCTCAAGAAAGGCTAGTTTCCTCAGAATAAGAGCAAGCGCTGCTTTTAATTCTTCGGATTATTAAGTAAATCTAGAATGGGATTTGCATTTGATCTTTCTTTAGTAATGGTTATTATCTACAGTACCTACTATAATGAGCTCCCATAATCCCCTGGGCCACAGGTCATTTCAGGAGGATCATTCCTTCAGTAGCTCATAAAAAAATGCAAACATGTGCAACAGCCTCATTTATTAGATTTGCCCCTTAGACTTTCCCAAACTGAGAAAAGGCAACTTCTCATCACCTTAACGTCAAAGAGAGAGGGGACCCCCCAAACCCCCCCGCCCCAGTTTGGTTAAAATAAGGGGATTGAAATAATAATAATTACTGAGCGTGCAGGGGCAGCCATTTAGAAGATCTACTCACCTCAGCGTCATTTACATTATTTTGAAGAAAGAGATTCTGTTGATCCTTAAGATAAAGTGAATTCAGAAAGAACTCAGACCCCTTCTTTTTTTCACATTTTGTTATTTTGCAGCCTTGTGCTAAAATCATTTAAATTCCCAAACATCAAGCAACACTCAATACTCCAGAATAAATCAAAAACAGGGTTTTAGAATTTATTCCAAATGAGATATCACATTGACGCAAGAATTCAGACCCTTTTCTGTGGCAGTTGAAATCTGGCCGAGTTGCCCCCACTGTATTGATTATTATTGAGATGTTTGTACATCTTGTAGTGGTCAATTCAGTTGAGTGAACACAATTAAGGCACACACCTATCTGTTGTGTATCAGAGCAAAATCCCAGCCATGACTTTTGAATACATTTCCTGCAGATCTTAGAGACAGGGTTATGTCGAGCCACAGATCTGGGTAAGGCTACAAAAAATATCCTGCAGCAGTGAACATTGCCAAGTTGCCATCGATATTCTAAGTGGAAGAAGTTTGGAACAACCTCGACTCTTACTGCAGCTGATCACCAAACTGTGCAATCATGGGAGAAGGGCATGCATGGTAAAAGAAATGAACAAGAACTTGATGGTCACTCTGGCTCAGCTCCAGAGTGCCTATGTAGAAATGGAAGAAACTTCCAAAAGGATAACCATCACTGCACTACTACAATGATCTGCACTTTATGGCAGAGTGTCCAGGGACAAGCTTCAACTCAATAACAAACACATGGAAATCTGCTTGGAGTTTCAAAAAGGCACCTAAAGGACTCTAGGACTGTGAGAAACACGATTCTCTGGCCTGATGAAATCAAGATTAGCATCATGTCTGGAGGAATCCATGCACTGCTCATCACCTACACAATACCATAGCAACAATGAAGCTTGGTTTTGGCTGTGGGGTTGATTTTTGGTGGCATAGACAGGTAGGCTAGACAGAACTGAGGGAAATCTGAACTGAGCAAAGTACAGAGATATCTTTAATAATAACCTGCTCCAGAGCATTTTATACAGGGCCAGAGGCTCACATTCCAACAGGAGAATGGCTTAGGGACAACTCTCTGTGACCCATCCAGAGCCCGGACTTAATCCCATTCAAACATCTCTAGAGAGACATGAAAACAGCTGTCCACCAATGGTCTCCATCCAACCGGACAGAATTTGAGAGGCTCTCCAAAGGAAAATGACAGGATGTTGTGAAATCGTGTCATATATGTCCAGGCCATAATCAATGTCAATGAAGCACTCAGAAATACTTGTGTCAATGTGATATCTCAGTTTTTTATTTTGAATAAATTTGCAAAAATTTTTAAAATCACTTTTGCACTTTGTCATTCTGGGATACTGAATGTTGCTTGATATAAGGACAAATTAATTTACATCATTTTAGCACAAGGCTGCAACATAACAAAATGTGTAAAAAGTGAAGGGGTCTACATACTTTCTGAATACAGTGTATATGAAGTTATACCCAAAAATTCAGGATGAAATATTTAAAGTTTCATTTAAAAATGACCTAATACAGGGTGGTCCAGATCTAATTATGCAGATCCAAATCGTCTGGATGACTTTGATTTATGTGGGGATGATTCCAGTTCGGCGCGAAGACAATTCTTCATGTCGTCAGTTCGCACACATCTCGATGGTCGGGGAGTTTTCAGGTGATTTTCTATGTAATAAACTTAATAAGTTATAGCGTAATGAAAATTGCATAATTAGATCTGGACCACCCTATAGTACATTCCAGTAGGACAACAGAGCCATCAGCTTTCAATAAGTGAGAGAGAGTAAAAATGCTAGGATATGGGTAAAGCTGTTAGTTGTATGAAGACACTCATGCACGTACACACGCACGCACGCACGCATCCACCCACACAAGTATGAGCCCAAAATATATCTCCAAAATACCTCACAAGGGAGACATAATGTCAAATATTGAGTGGTAGAGGCAAGTCCCACAAAAAATCTTTGTCAATGAAGATTTATTAACAAAAATACTGAAATAAGCAAAAAAAAAGGATATGCTTACAAGGCAAACAAATTGAAATACAGAAATTCAAAGGAAAATCCAAGACACAATTAAGAAACTCCAGAAACCAGCAATAAATCAAAGGAAATGGCTGGCGTGTCTGAAAAGTTAAAAACAATTTTTGGAAAACACTACAAACCTGTCCACTTCAAACCCACTAACACACTGAGACAGAGACTCGTCCTCCCCAAAGACCGGATACTGAAACAGAAGAAGAGCAATGTAATATATGCCGTTCGATGCAGGGAAGAGTGTCCTGAACTGTACATTGGAGAGACCAAACAGCCGCTACACAGGAGGATGGCCCAGCACAGAAAGGAGTAACACCTCGGGGCCGGAATCAGCTGTGTACCTCTGTTTGAAGGACAAAGGACACTCATTTGAGGACATTAACGTCCAGATATTGGATAGAGAAGACAAGTGGTTTGAGATCGGGGTGAAGGACGCTTTCCATGTGCAAATCAACAACCCCTCACTCAACAGATGCGGAGGCCTTAAGCATAACCTGTCTTCAATTTATCATACTGCCCTTTCATCCATCCCCGGGAAAATCAGGCCCAATTCTCACCTTCACCAGGTGGACCACTCTATGGGGATAGGAGGGGCTGTTAAAAAGGTGTGATGGTTACATTTACCCATTCCTCCCCCTTCCTTAATTTTACTCAACGAGCCTAATCAGGGCAGGAGTGAAGTGAAACTAACCTGGAGGATAAAATTGTGGCCTCTAACAACATTCCTCAGACTTACAAAGCTGCTTGGATGAGCAGTGAAACTTATCTACCTAACAAGAAAGAAGTCCAGTTGCCATGACTCAATTACCAGATAACAACAAAACAGAAAATAAGTATAAGCCAGGGAAAACACCCCGGCTGTAACACATAGCACTGAACTGTTTCCACATCAGTTAGGAAGGTAATTCATATGAGGAGCTGCTAATTGAGGGTACAGAACTGGGTGGAGATCAGCAGGTGATGCCAAGTCTATAGAAATGCAGAACCTTTGGCACTCAGACAGGAGCACTGAGGGTTGTGGTAGCTCTACACCAAGATGTAAAAGAAATCTGCAGTGATCTCAGATGAGCAACAGCTGTTACTAATTAGTTGGGCCACTGTTATAATGGCATTTTTAAATAATTGAAAGTTCATCCTTGTACTTTCAGAAGAATTATTTACAGAATAAAAAAAATCAAGGCAGTTGCTAATCATTTGATTGACCCAAAGAATTTTGGAACAATAATGCATCCTAGGGCTGGCATGACCAATGTAGGGTTGCTTGATTGCACCACAACATGTTTGTTGAGAACCAAGCACTGGTTATCAGCCCAAGAACCCAACAGCCACTATGAAGCTCGATGGTAAAGGAGTGATGATTTGGGTTTGTTTTATAACCACAGGACAAAATGATGGATTTCTTCAGATTTGTTTGATTCCATGAACAATATCATGAAGCAGTGGCTGTCTGCACAATGGCACATCATTTCACATTCTTTACTACCATTCTTAAGGGCTTTCAAATTCAACTCTGGGGGACTCCCATGACAGCAGCTTTTTATTCTAACCAGGTTCATAGTCACCCTTTCTTTTAACTGATCTCATTGTTTAGGTTCTGCCGTACAAATATTTCTTAGAAACATTTGTACTCTAATTTTAAATGCACAAATTCATTTTGTACTTTTTGTTTTTAATTTATCCTTTTCTCTAGTGTTTCCTTCCTCATTTGTATCCAAATGTAGATGATTAGCAATGATCAGTGCAGACACAGGTGCAAACAACTCAGAATGCTAAAGGGGAGCAATGACTTCACCGCCATGTTCACTTGTCTGCAATTAAGAAACACTTTTTATGAATAAGCAGATATGTGAATATGCCATTGAAGCAATTGTTCTCTTTTAGCATTCAGTGATTTCAGCATTTGGATACAATTAAGGGAGCAAACTCTAAAGAAAAAGGTGAATTAAATCAAAAATGGCAAAGTACATTTCAATTTATTTGCTTGGCAGACACCTTTATCCAAAGCAACTTACAAAAGAGGTAAATATAATCGAGTTACGTTAGGCCAGGGTCTATTTGTTCAACAAGTGTAGTAGGACAGGTAACAAAAAGTTGATTGCCACAAGTGAAAAAAGATGTAATAACTAATAAATATACAATCAACAAAGCAATTAAACAGCCTAACATCAAATTAAACAATTTAAAATATTACAGAGAAAAACTTTGTTTTTCTATCAATTATACAGATATTTACAGAACAGATGGGTTTTCAGTCGCTTCTTAAATACACTGAGGGAGTCAGCAGTTCCATTGGAGGTGGGCAGCTCTTTCCAGCAAGTGTGAACTACACAGGAAAAAAGTCTGAACTGAGACTTGATACCACGCAGAGGTGGCATCACCAGACACTGTCCACCAGCACACCTGAGTGGGAGAGAAGGAGCATAGCATCTCACCAGTGTCTCCATGTATGCAGATGCTGACACACTGACTACTCTGTAGGAAAGAATCAGGGATTTGAACCTAATGTGTGCTGCTGCAGGAAGCCAATGTAGCGACCTGAACAGCGGAGTGATATGTTCCCATCTCGACTGGTTAAATATAAGACAGACTCTGCATTCTTGACCATCTACAGTGGCTTGACAGCACATGCAGGTATTCCTGCCAGAAATGAGCAAAAGTAGTCCAGACACGACAAGACCAAAGTCTGAACCCGAAGTTGTGCTGCGCACTCTGTTAGATAAGGTCTGATCCTGCAGATATTGTACAGCATAAACCTGCATGAACTAGAAACAGCAAAAAAGTGGTCATAAAAAGATAGCTGTTCATCAATCACCACTCCACGTTGCGTATTGACCTGGCAGGTGATAGCAACATTGAGCCAAGCTGTACAGAGATGGGGAGTTAAACAGACTGGTGTGCCAGGATCACAAGAAACTCTTTTTATGCCATGTTGCGCTGTAAATAGTGGTCGTTCATCTAGGTTGAGATATCAGTAAGAAATGCAGAGACTCTAGCTGATACCGTATTGTCCTCAGGAGGGGACGATGGGTACTGTCTATCATCTGCATAGCACTGATAAGAAAAACGATGGGATTGGATGATGGAGCCTTGCAAGGTTGCATACAAAGAGAAAAGTAGAGGACCCAGCACCGATCCTTGGGGAACACCTTTGCATGTCTGGTGAGCCTTTGGCAACTCCCCCTACCAGGACACACTGTATGATCTGCATGAGATGCAGGACTCAGACCATCTGAGAGCAGTTCCAATGATGCCAGGGTTGAAGGCAGAGGAGAGATCTAGCAGGATCTTAAGTACTTAATGTTTTGGCAAAAAACAAATATTTTTGACCTATTTAGTCAGATGGCTAAGCAATGAGATCAATTAAAATAAAGACTGGTGCACACTTTGTGAAATTGGTTGGAATGAAAACCCTCACCCAGAGCAGTCCCCCACTCTTAAACATTTATATGGTAGCAGACTTCTTTCTTTCAAAGAAAGTTTTGCAGGTATGTCTGTGATTGGCAAAGGGAGGGTTGTTTTGTTTTTCCTTTCCTCCGACAGGAGATTCAGGGTGTTTCTTTTTTTTACAGCTCCTGTGTGTGATGACTAGTCAGAGACTATCTTAAAGCTGATTGGTTGATGTTGAATGACTTTCTTGAAAAATAGTATATAACACTGATGTGGTTACAACAACAGAAACCCAAGGAACTCCACTGAGTCCAGATTCCTCACAAACATTGAGGTCACCATGAACTACTCTTTAGTATTCTAAAGAAAAATTTGGGGCTAGCTTCTTGACATTTAAAGATTGCCTGAAGTTGGATCATGGAACAAGGAAAGATTCCTAACACCCTAAACACACCTATGTATGGCTTGAAAGTCTGAAGAAGACAAGAATTAAGGATGTGGAACAGCCAAGTCCAAATCTAGATCTTAGCTACACTGGCATACTATGGCAGGACCTTAAGAAAGCTCTGCATAAACAACAGCAATGGACTGAAGCAGAACTGCAGGAACGAGTGGGACAAAATTCTGAAATATGATGACAAAACTGACAAACTCATACAGGAAATGACTGCTGTTGCAGCTAAAGCTGAGTGTGCAAGCTACCAAATCATGGAATGTTCTTAATTTTCACAAATGACAGCTGAATATTGCCATTTAAAAAAAATAAGAGGTCAAACCTGTATTGTGTCATTCATCACCAGATGTTAGACTGATTTCATTTTAGGACTTCCTGAACGCTTATAGAAGGATGGGATTTGGACAGTAGAAGGATTCACTTACTTTTACCCATCAGTGAGTGTACTTCACTTGTGGGGCTGGTTTTCACGTTAAACCAACATACTGTACTGTAGGTCTCAAATGACTCGAACAGATTGCCAGACACAACTCTGTGACAGAAACATACATAAGCATGGAATATTTACATAAATAAGTTCATGTTTTGTTAAATGAAAGGTAACAGAGAATATGGTAGACTTTGGTCAAGATGTAATCACACTATCAGAGGAACTTCTGGTTATTTGTCACTGAAGGAAAGGAAATCTGAAGCTCCCATAGCCACCTAGAGCAAATACAAATGCACTGCGAATGCCCACAGGATTCTTCAAAGCCAAAAGCACACACCAGATATCCTCTGTCTAATGTCTAAGGTACTGAGATCTGGAGAATACACCGGAAACTAGGGGAAGGGGGTTTCATTCAAATCCTGCTACATTTAGATTCACGTCTCAAACCCCACAGCAACTGCAGCATTTCATGGCCCATTTTTAAACACAGCAACTCGGTCACTGGTTATTACCACTTGCCTAATTAATTATCATTAATTATGTTTCTGCCTACACATGGAAATTCCCCGATGGAATCTTTCATTAAAATCTCGGAAGTTGTACTGCTGCTGAATGTTGGCCCAGCTCTGATAAAGCAGCCAGATGCTCATCATTAGAGTAAGGAAGCATTTCTGTATGTCAGATTTATCTGAAATGTGCTTGTCAATTGTGCTGACGACTATGAACGGGCTGTCTGTCTGGCGGTTTTCTGGCGCCTGATGCTGGATTGAGTTTGTCCTCCATCTACCATGTAATGGCTGAAGGGATAGATGCAATTTTATCTGCAAGATTTTCTGTAAATGATAAAAATATCTCATGTCTCAGATAGCTAAGCTAAGCAGAGAGAGAGAGAGAGATGAGGGTGAGGCTCATCTAAGGTGCAAATTCTGCAGGTAATATTATTTTTATTTTAAAACAAGTTCATCAAGAACACAGGCGCACAGCTGGAAACTTGTTAAGGGTAAATTTCATGCCAACATTAGGAAGTTTTTCTTTACACAGAGAACCTCAGACACTTGGAATAAGCTACCAAGTAGTGTGGTAGACAGTAACACTTTAGGGACTTTCAAAACTCGACTTGATGTATTTTTAGAAGAATTAAGTGGATAGGACTAGCAAGCTTTGTTGGGATGAATGGCCTGTTCTTGTCTAGATTATTCTAATGTTCTAAAAACATGTATATTGCATTTGTCATTCCAACAGATGGCACATCAGAAACTTGGGCATTCCAACAGATGGTGCATCACAAACATCCATCCATCTATCCTCTTCCGCTTATCCGAGATCGGGTCGCGGGGGCAGCAGCTTAAGCAGAGAGGCCCAGACCCCTCTCCCCAGCCACTTCTTCTAGCTCTTCCGGGGGAATCCCGAGGCGTTCCCAGGCCAACCCTCCAGCATGTCCTGGGTCTTCCCCAGGGCCTCCTCCCGCTTAGATGTGAACGGAACACCTCAACAGGGAGGCGTCCAGGAGACATCCTGATCAGATGCCCGAGGCACCTCATCTGACTCCTCTCGATGTGGAGGAGCAGTGGCTCTACTCTGAGCCCCTCCCGGATGACTGAGCTTCTCACCCTGTCTTTAAGGGAAAGCCCAGTCACCCTGCAGAGGAAACTCATTTCCGCCGCTTGTATTCGTGATCTCTTTCTTTTGGTCACTACCCATAGCTCATGACAATAGGTGAGGGTAAGAACATAGATCAACCGGTAAATTGAGAGCTTTGCCTTACGGCTCAGCTCCTTTTTCACCACGACAGACTGATGCAGAGCCCACATCACTGCAGACACTGCACCGATCTACCTGTCGATCTCAAGCTCCATTCTTCCCTCACTCGTGAACAAGACCCCGAGATACTTGAACTCCTCCACTTGGGGCAGGATCTCGCTCCCAACCCTGAGAGGGCACTCCACCCTTTTCCAGCTAAGAACCATGGTCTTGGATTTGGAGGTGCTGATTCCCATCCCAGCCGCTTCACACTCAGCTGCGAACTGATCCAGATCACAAACATTAATGCTTTAATGAATCCCTTTGCAAATGGCATATAACAGAGATATATGCATTGAAGTTGACATTCCAACAGATGGCGCATCACAAAATTTTGTTGTAATACATTTTATTATTATAAATGTTTGTGATGCACCATCTATTGGAATGGCAAATGCAATACATACTATTACTACATGCATTGCAAAATACATTCCAATAGATGGTGCACCTCAAAGGTTAACTCTGTGGTCTATGTTGCATACTGAGATTTCAACTGGTCTCAGATGTGTAGCACAGCTTGTCTGACTTATTTTCTTGATGTTGTTTTGAGTTACTTTTCACCTTCTTTTCATATGGCTTCATAAGTAACTATATACCTACTGTAAATCAGCAAAATGGTAACTTTAAGATATCTAATTTTAATTCCATGGCAAACCATATTGCTGTCTTTACCTTTAAAATAAATTATTAAAAAAAAGCAATAGGAATCCATCCATCCATTATCCAACCCGCTATAGCCTAACTACAGGGTCACGGGGGTCTGCTGGAGCCAATCCCAGCCAACACAAGGCGCAAGGCAGGAAAAAAAACCCGGGCAATAGGAATACATAGGAAAAATAAAAAAGAACAGGTACAAAAACTTTCCATAATACTTTGTGAGAAGTACGTGCAGTTAGGACTCCATCCTGAGCTGAGAGAGGGTGCTGTCACTGACAACTTTACACCCGCACTTCAGTGGGACACTGGCCGGATGACAAATGACTTCATTTCTGCACCACCTCAAGAAGCCCCTCCCTTTCCATGGACCAATGTAAAACCCTAAAGACAATCCTTTGGTCATGGCAGATGCTGTTGTTTTGCACCCTCGTGCTGTTTCTTTCACTACTTAATTTTCTACCATTAAACTGGGTTACCAGTTCTTCATGCCGACTCTCTCTTTTCTGTTTTACACTCATTTAAATCTCCAAATACAATATTCTGAGGGTGGGAGGGGATTAAAAAAATATATCACATTTTGCTTTGCCTAATAAGGGCTTCAGTACTTAGTACTTAAAGATAAAAGTGGTGCTTCAAAACATTTCAATTTCAGGATTAGGTCTGCCAAGAAAAAAGTTTGAGAACCCCCCTGCTCTACAATGTAAGCTTCAGGAGGTTTCATTTACCAAACTCAGCAAGAAATATAAAAAATGGGAGATAAATGAGGAATCTCTGAGCTGTTTATTGTGCTGGCACTGCACGTATCTGGGTGTGCCACTTTCCTGTCAGCACTGTGGTTGTCTTTTCAAATGTAATCTCTCTTTGTAAAGTCTCATGTTGAGGGAGTTACAACATTGCAGCCAATATTATTATAAGGACTGGCTGTAACATTACTTCTTAAGAAAGTAGGTATGAAAAAAGAAAACTCTGAGATCCGTCTGGAGTGAGTTCATTCAACTGTGTCTTAGGGGGGCTACAGCAGGGAATTGTAGGTGAAGGCAGGGAAATTGTACTGCATTTCCATTTATCTCTACCTTTTAGAAGTCACTGACATGGAGAGAGGACAGTGACCCCAGCTTAACTCTGTCCATCTCCTCTCCTTCCACCATTCCTGCCATATAAAGGTTTCTCTTTCTCCACCACTCTCGTCTGATGGTAGTGCAACAGATGTGCACAGTCAACAACCTCAGCCTGCCTTCAGGTTTCTCAGAGATATAAGGTGATTATCCCACCTGGGACACCAAATCTTTATCATCTCTTGGATTTTTATTTTCCCAGGTAATAAACCTGTCGCACTCAATTTAAGAACACAGTAACGACCAAGTAATTCATTTGACGCTCCCAGGGTAATGTTGTAAACATAACAAGATTAGCTGTTTTCTAGCATTTTCATGGAAAAAAAAGAGAATTTTCAAATTCAAAGTCTCAGTGAGGTTTCACTCAGTGCTTTTGTTTAATTCTTCACTATTCTTGCTTCCCTGGTGATCAAACCTTCTTTCCAAAATTATGACATCTGAGAATGTTAGAATCTCATTGGCAACACAACACATTTGTGACATTCATGTGAGAAGTTCACTAGCACTTTCATGATGTAGTGGCCTTTAATGCAGTGGTTCTCAACCTGTGGGGCCGGCCCCCTGGGGGGGTGTGAAGTAACAAAAAGGGGGGGCGCAAAGATGTGAGAAAAAGAAAACAAGAATCAAAAATATGAAAAAAACATCTGTTGAAACCAAAACAAATTAACTTAAACTGCATTCTGATACTAGAACAATAAATATAGAGTAAGATAAATGTCGATAAAAATTAAGTAGGTATAATAAAATATGCATCTACATTTCAAAAAAATGTTAGGGGGGCGCGATTAAAACTGTTATGAAAACTCGGGTTGCAAATACTTAAAGATTGAGAAAAGTTTTCTAACCCACTTATTTCAACAGGAAGATGAGGAGAACCAGAGACACTTCTAGTTGTATCAAGCACAAAGCAGGAACCAGTCAAGGATGGGACACTAGCCTGTTACAGGAAACACTCACATTACCCACACAAGAGCTACTTACATACAATAGTTATCTCTCTATTATAAAAAAAAATCCTGGAAAGCAAAAGCAAGGCAACGATACGTGATCTTCTTGGAAGTTCTCGGAAGACATTTAAAATATACGCAAGACAAAAGAGACTTGCCACGGAGCATCTCACATGGACCGTAAACATGAGACTTGGTGCCAAGAGACTGTCCCAGGGTTGCCTCGCGGGGACGTGGAACATGAGATTCTTGCAAGACACTCCCTTCTTACAAAAGATATCATATAAGAGCACACCCATCAAAAAAACAGTCAGTCATGTAAAAGCACGTAGCACACACACATCCTGTGCTCTCAGCACATATAAAGCGTATAAGGACAATACGGAGAATAGAGACCCAAAGGCGTTGGAGAGAAAAAAAGGCAGCTAAGAGATTATGAAAGCAGTGGAATTCGAAAGGCTCAAACAAACGATGGTGCGATAGACATGCAGAGAAAGGTACAGAATATGAAAGAAGTAAAATTCGAAAGTATTGTAACGTCCCAGCCAGGTTAAGGCCTTTTTTGTTTTAAGTGACTGTTCGGTCCAATTGAGCGAGGGCGGAATACAGCACGGAAGACTGATAGTGGGGTATTGATTGATGCGGTAAGGGGGGGCAAGACCTGGGGGAAGAGGGGTTGGAGAGGGTGCTAGAAAGTTGTGTTTGGGGTTAGGAAATCAGCGATTGGTCAAGTACAACTTTTGTGACACTTTATCATGTCAGTCGCTACAGTAACAAAGAAAAGATAGAAAAGATTGCATTACCACAAACAAAAGGTGATTACAACAACAATAACAACAACATTTATTTATATAGCACATTTTCATACAAACAGTAGCTCAAAGTGCTTTACATAATAAAGAATAGAAAAATAAAAGACACAATAAGAAAATAAAATCAACATTAATTAACATAGAATAAGAGTAAGGTCCAATTGCCTGGGTGGACAGAAAAAACATAAAAAAACTCCAGACGGCTGGAGAAAAAAATAAAATCTGTAGGGATTCCAGACCATTAGACTGCCCAGTCCCCTCTGGGCATTCTACCTAACATAAATGAAACAGTCCTCTTTGGATTTAGGGTTCTCACAGAAGGACTTGATGATGATGGTCACGTAGACTTCTGGCTTTTAATCCATCCATCATTGTTGGAGCATCATGATGCTGGGGCAGGCCGCCACCACAAAGAAACCAGAAAAAGAAACAGAAGAGAGAGTAGGGGTCAGTACGGATTTTAGAGCCACCATGAATAGTTATTATGATGAACTGAACATACAGAGTATCAGTATTAAGTTAAAGTGAAGTTATAAAAAGGCCATGTTAAAGTAATATGTTTTCAGCAGTGTTTTAAAGTGCTCTACTGTATCAGCCTGGCGAATTCCTATTGGCAGGCTATTCCAGATTTTAGGTGCATAGCAGCAGAAAGCCGCCTCACCACTTCTTTTAAGCTTTGTTCTTGGAATTCTAAGGAGACACTCATTTGAGGATCTGAAGTTACGATTTGGAATATAAGGTGTCAGACATTCCGATATATAAGATGGGGCGAGATTATTTAAGGCTTTATAAACCATAAGCAGAATTTTAAAGTCAATCCTGAATGACACAGGTAACCAGTGTAATGACATTAAAACTGGAGAAATGTGTTCGGATTTTCTTTTCCTAGTTAGGATTCTAGCAGCTGCATTCTGCACTCGTTGCAAACGATTTATGTCTTTTTTGGGTAGTCCTGAGAGGAGTGCATTACAGTAATCTAGTCGACTGAAAACAAACGCGTGAACTAATTTCTCAGCATCTTTAAGTGATATAAGAGGTCTAACTTCAGCTATGTTTCTTAAGTGAAAAAATGCTGTCCTAGTGATCTGATTAAAAGTTCAGATTACAGTCAACAATTACCCCTAAGCTTTTTACCTCCGTCTTGACTTTTAATCCTAATGTATCCAGTTTATTTCTAATAGCCTCATTGTATCCATTATTGCCAATCACTAAGATTTCAGTTTTCTCTTTATTTAACTTGAGAAAGTTACTATTCATCCATTCTGAGATACAAGTCAGACATTGTGTTAGTG
Source organism: Polypterus senegalus (assembly GCF_016835505.1). NCBI lineage: Eukaryota > Metazoa > Chordata > Cladistia > Polypteriformes > Polypteridae > Polypterus > Polypterus senegalus. Next base: position 46,991,753 of record NC_053162.1, on the reverse strand, counting down.
ATAAGTAACAGCTGTGTGTCATCAGAATAGCTGTGGTAGGTCACGTTGTGCCCTGAGATAATCTGACCTAACGGGAGCATGTAGATTGATCATAAGAACCAAGTGTAATTGAAAAAATAGCAGGACAAATCAAGGTCAGAAATAAAAGGCAAAGAGTAGACAACAAAGTATTTTTGCATTTGCATCATTCAATGCACAAAACGTGGATTTACACAATAATGGACCATACGCTATGAGAATCTGTGGTCCCGGAACAGTTAAACCAACGACAAGTTGAATTTCAAACAATACACAATTCGGTCAGGTGTATATTTATGATCATGGAGAAGCGATGCAAATTTTAACAGGCAAAAAGAAAGGTAATGCATATATTCCAGGAATAACATTACACACCAAAGGAGATCATGATATGCCATTCGTATTAAAATGTTTACAGTTTACCGTGAGAATAACTTTTGCTATGACAATCAAAAAATCACAGGGACAAACATTAGAAAAAGTCAGATTATTTATCAGAGAAACAGAAACAATTGTCACTCACGGGCAATTATACGTTGTGTTGTCACAATGTGTCTCCAAAAAATATTGTTTTTAATGAAGCTTTAAAGTAAAAATGCAAATAATGAAATTGAAACAATTCCAAAGAAAAAAAAATGTTAAATTGTATATCCGATTAACCAAACACAGGGGTTGGCGAGCGAAGCGAGCAGAGGGAGAAGCCCCCTAGTTTTTATATATATACTAGAAGGCTTCGCTCGCTAACCCCCCTTGCCTGTGCCAGCAACTTCACATCTCTGCCGCTCGCAAACAACAAAACTTTTAATTTTTGCGGACAGGCCTCTTCATTGGGAAGAAACACTATTTTTCCCTGATAGCAATACGAATTAGACAATCTACAAGTCTCAGACTTAAAGTTTAAAGCCAAACAATATTTACATACTTATGTCATATCACCTATTTCCATATAGTCAATCTCTTTTCGCTGTTACCTTTTCACCAATATTGCATTGAATTACATCGTGACAACGCAATGTATAACTGCCTGTGACTGGATATCGTTTATTTCTCTCTACACAAAATGTGTCTGACAATAGCATTCACACAAATGAGAAATGATTGAACCGTGTGCGTGGTTGTAAATGTTTTAGATGTGGGCGGGACTTTTCCAAATCTGTTTGTATAAAGTCTTATCTTGCGGGGCTTGAAATTCTCTCGCGCAGGATTTCACTTTCACTAAACAACCAATCTTCTAATTCTCGTGGAGACGCCTCTTCATTTGGAAAAAACACTACTTTTCCCTGATGGCAACATGATTTAAACGATCCACAAGTCTCTAACTTAAAGTTTAAATCCAAACAATATGTTCAATCTCTTTTCACTGTTCTGTTATTTCGCTGACTAATAATTTCCATCTGTTTGTGCTAATGGAACCTTTACTATTATTTTTTTGAGACTTTCAAATTTTCGTACTTCCATTATCTCTAACCTGCTCTGCATGTGTACCACGCCAACGTTTTTGAATTCTTTATGATGTTCTACTTTGTCATCTACTCCTTGTCTTTTATTTTCAGCCCTGGGTGTGGTTAAATCTCTTGGGACAAAGTCTCTTCTTGCGCAATGTGAAAGTGTCTCTCTTCAAAAGTTCACGTCTTGTCTCCCAAGATTTTTTTATTATAATAGAGATACACACAGTCAGTTTAAGGGTGGAGTAATTGTAATACTCCACCAAGACATGAGGTGGCACTGCATAGCAACAATCTTCTCCTTACTCTGCAGAAAGGTTGATCGACACCGTCCCATCTATGACGTCACTTTCGGGGTCTGTCCACCCAGGCCCAATTTTTCCTCCCAGAATGCCTCATAAATTGAGCAAACACCATCTTTTGTAGTCATCCTGAGCTTATAACAGAACGACTCATGTTTAGTGTTACTACAAGGAACCGCTACTGTGTAACCCCCTCTGACTTATGGAATAAAAGAAAGAACTCAGTAGGGTTTTCATCTTGACTGTAATAAGTTCTTCCACAAGTGTAAAGAATAGGACGCCACAGTTCAAAGTATGGTCTTTCTCGGTACGTCTGACGTTTTTATATAAACAAGCAGAAGAGAACAGTAGCCTTGAAGAAATCAAAAATCCAATTCAAATGGCTAAAAACAGTTACAACTGAATCCAAAAGTAAAGGTTTATTTGAACCACCTGTCAGTGTAGCCATGCTCAATACAAACGAGCAAACAATTATCCAGCACTGTCTATTTTATATAGCTGCTTTTATAGTGAAAACCATCTCCAGGTGGATAAAGCAACACATTACTGCAGATTAATAGGTCATTCAAACATCAAAGTAATCCCAAAGAAATAGCAAGACTTTAGGTAGTGCCACCAAACTCTCAGGCACCAAATCACAATGAACAAAACAACAAACTGAAGGGGCCATTCAGATGCCATCCTAGACTCCATCTTGGCCCTCCATTTATGTAACAATTACAGTACATGATAGGTGTTTGTAGACCACTACTGTGTCCTAAAATGGTGATTTATTTATTTCAGTTTGAGGACACCAGAAATGCACCCAACCTTGCTTCAGCACACACACCCTTACACACAGAAACATGTAACATAGTGGCAGAAATGAACTGATAATAAAGAACATATTCAACAAATAAAGAGGGTAAAAAACAATTAACACTATGCTTGCAAAATTCCTCCCAAAATTACCATGACAGAGATAAATATTTAACAAAACAGTAAATGGCAAACACTCGCAATCAGTCCACAAACAATCCAGTTCCACAGATGCAAACGATGATGATCAAACGATCAGCATCCTGAATGTTATGAAAATTGTTCTACGACGTTCCAGATGTTATGTGAAGATCTGAAGGGTCTGGGATTGTCCCCGAGACAAAGATATGCATAACCAAGTAAAAAATCACATGAAGAAGCAGGCACAGGAAAAGAACATAAATCCTGAAAAACTGCAATCCATAATGGTTGTATATGTAATTTGATTAAGTGTGAAGCGCTGAAACAAAGAGACACAGACAATTGTGATTCTTTCCAGAGTCTTACAGTTCCTTTTTAAAACTAGTACTTCGTCATGTTTCTTCCTAGCAACCCCAAATCAAATCTGAACCTGCCCAATGGCATGGTACTCCCAGGGCTGCTGGGAAATGCATTCTAATTTAAGTAGTGCTGCTACACGTTACCAAGCAACATAGTAAGATGGGTGGAGTCAGAGGCTGCCGCATATAAAAAGAGGTGTGAGGCGGAGTTCTGAAAAACAACATTTGCTTATTGTCATGAACAGGACATAGTACAGACAGCACATGCGAGTAGTATACTGAAACTCGGACTTGCATGTCTCCTTGGAACAGTTTACAAATGTATAAAACCAAGAAAAAGTCGCACGCAACCCAAGAAAGTAATTTATAAGCATGTTACATGGATGTGTACAATTATAAATTTGCAAGTATTTGTTTTTCTGATGAAAGGACCAAGAATAACAGCTGATAGGTATCACAGCAGGGTTAGCACCAGTACAGTAACTTCGAAAGAGAATTAAAAACACAGAGTATAAAATGAAAAATTTAAATTCAAAGACCAATAAAGCTTCGGGGTGGAGCTAAAAACTCAGACAAATTAAATGATCTCCACATGAAACGCCTGAATATGTCATTTATTACAATTTTGGCTATGGAGCCCAGACCCCAGAATGACATTTAACTGGGTATCTGTACATTTACCTTAAAGTACATGCCGGATGGTAAAAGGCAGTGGAGTTTTCTAACAAAACTGAGAGTGAGGGAGCTGATTTTTATGAACTAACCACCAGCATTCTGTCATTTGAGAGACAATGCTAAGCCAGTGTATCCATGAGGAGAGACAGTGATTTGTTTTCTGTCACTTTTATCCAATTCAGCTTAGCACAGAATTACATCATGACTTATGTTAAAGACTGCAACTAAAGTATTCTACAGCATTAGTGCGTCTTGTAATCAATCACAAAAGCAGAATCCAGTGAAACTAAATGCTGATAAGTAATCTCCATGAGAGATCAAATCAAAAATACTCTAATTAGCCATCATGTTGATTTTAATGAGGCACAGACCTTCAGTCTATGTGAGGGCTTCTTCACAATGACAGAAGACAATGCAATACCCTGGATCAGTGTAACATGAGGAGCAGAGCAGAGGTCTAGTAGCCTGAGACTAAGACCACCTCTGTGACAGACCAAATTGAACTGCCATCTTTTCAAGAAGGACCACTCTAAGGAATAATGCTTCATTTTTCATTATGAGACTCTTAACTAATAATATTATCAAGATAGACCAGCCTGAGCATGTAGAGCCATAGCAGACTGCAGATCTAAGTGCTAAAGTCTACTATTCCTCCAACCTCCAACTGAATTATGAGCACTTTCTATGATGGACTTAGCTGAAAAAACCATCCAGCTGGAGACTCACCAGTTATTGAAGACCTGAGACTAATGAACAATGCGTTGACTTCCCATCAGGCCTGCCAGCACATTGAGCATGTTTTCACAATGTTTTATGTATTTAATTTCACTGGACTGAGAATGGGATACTGAAACATTTATAATATTAGAGCTCTATTATACTTTTTACAATAAGCAATTTATTAAAATAGTTATTATTAAAGTCAAATACCAAGGCATTTTACTAGCTAGCTCCTACTTGACAATAATTTCTCGTATTTTTTCTGCATTACACAAAATCTCAAGATGTCTTCAATTCCTTCAACCTCCTCTTTAATTATGTGCTGTAGTTTCTGTAAACCCTTAACTTAACGTGTCCGCACTTAAAGAAGTGTGGAGCAGAGAGGTCTAGTGACCTGTAAAGCCATGGTATCTCAGTGTACTGGGAAATGCAATCTTCACAACTTCTTCAGATTTAACTGGATCAGTGTGACTAACTTCTGTCAAAGCTTTACCCTTTGTGATTCTGCCTGTTAACTTAACTCAAAAAGATTGACAAGGCTGAAAGCAAACTTCTGGACTGTACTCAGTGCAGGTCTAAACCCAAATTTGGTCTTATTGCTCCAGATCAGCATAACCCTAATATCTAGTTGTAGACGTATGGCCTGCACAGGCCCAAAAGTGTGGCGAATGCCTGAACATATTATATATCAGAAAGAGAGAAGAAAAATCATGAAAAACGTTTGGCTCAGGAAATGATGCAAAGATAATATAATAAATAAAGATTTATTGAAGTATTTTACAAAAAAAAGTAAAGGCATCAATAAATCATATCTTTTAGTTGCTTCCTCATAAAATACTAACATTCTGAAATTCATGAGGAAGTAACAAAAGGATATGATCAAACTGGAGCTTATGATATCATTTATCTTGACTTTCAGAAAGCTTTTGATAAGATGCCACATGAGAGGTTGGGCATTAAACTAAAAAAGTGGGAGTTCAGGGTGATGTTTTTAGATGGGTGCAGAATTGGCTCAGACACAGAGGGTGATGCTGCGAGCACCCTTATCAGAATTGGCCAATGTTAAGAGTGGTGTTCCACAGGGGCAGCACTAGGGATGCTTCTATTTTTAATACAAATAAATGATTTTGACAGGAATATAAATTATGTTTGCAGATGATACCAAGCTAGGTGGACTGGCAGACAATCTAGAATGCATTGAATCATTACAGAGGGACATAGGCAGCATACAGCAATTTCCCCTTGGGACTAATAAAGTATCTATCTATCTATCTATCTATCTATAGGCTTGGGCAGATTTCTGGCAGATGAAATTTAATGTAAGTAAATGTAAAGTAGCACACATAGGAAGTAAAAATGTTAGGTTTGAATACACAATGGGAGGACTGAAAATTGAAAGTACACCTTATGAGAAGGATTTCGGGTCATAGTGGTCTTGACACAATCAACTTCCAGACAGTGTTCAGAAGCGATTAAGAATGTTAACAAGTTAGTTTATATAGCGCCCTGATGTGTGGAGTACAAGTCCAAGGAGGTTATGCTCAAGTTTTATAACACACTGGTAAGGCCTCATCTGAAGTACTTTGTGCAGTTTTGGTCTCCGGGCTATAAAAAGGACATAGCAGCGCTAGAAGCAGTCCAAAGAAGAGTAACTAGGCTGATTCCGGGGCTACAGGGGATGAATTATGAAGAAAGATTAAAAGAGCTGAGCCCTTTTAGTTTAAGCCAAAGAAGAGGAGACATGGTTGAAGTGTTTAAAATTATGAAAGGAATTAATACAGTGGATTGAGACTGTTATTTTAAAATGAGTTCATCAAGAACACAGGGGCACAGTTGGAAACTTGTTATGGGAAATTTCTTACAAACATTAGGAAGTTTTTCTTTACACATATAACCACAGATACTTGGAATAAGCTACCAAGTAGTGTGGTAGACAGTAAGACTTTCAAAACTAAACTTGATGTTATTTTGAAAATATAAAGTACATTAGAATGGCAAGCTTTGAATGACCTGTTCTCTTCTAATGTTCTAAAGGAAAAAACAAACAAAAATGTTTGACACCAAACAAATCCAATGAAAAAATATTAAAAATACCTGGAAACAAAAGCCTGCGGTGGGCTGGCGCCCTGCCCGGGGTTTGTTTCCTGCCTTGCGCCCTGTGTTGTCTGGGATTGGCTCCAGCAGACCCCCGTGACCCTGTAGTTAGGATATAGCGAGTTGGATAATGGATGGATGGAAACAAAAGCCACAAGTAGATAACCAGAGAATCCAAATACACATGCAAAATCAAAAGACAAGAAACAGGAGATAACACCAATGTCAAAGCAGTCATTACCTGGGCTGTTTCTTCTTAAGCAGTACTGGGCTGGTCTCCCAGCTGAAGAGTCACATGCCTACCACACGGAGCAAAAGGGTTAGACACAAAATAATGAATAAAGTATTTATTAAAACATTTAACACAATAAAGGCAAAACCAAATAAATAATCAAAATAATAATTAAGAAACAGATCCAATAAAAACAAGATATACTTGAGCCAGAGATACGACCCTGGCTGAACCATAACATAACACCAAATGATGATAAGCGTTTTGTAAGAAACCACACCATAATAAATCTGTAATACTTATTTTGAAAATTGTGCTTATTTGAATCACAGATTTGGATTTAACACAAAATACAACCCTAAAAACATATCATTTGAAGGTCCAATTCGCCAGTTTGTCACATACCTCAATAAGCCATTCTAGTCTTGTTTTCAGTATCATCTATCAATAAAGGTGGATAAAATCAATTACAAAACCATCAAGTTCAAATACTGCACCCTGTACTACTCCTACACTTATCATGTTGCTTCATCTGACTGAAGATCTTACATTGTCCAGGAGGTTGTGACATAATGGATGTGGATTCATGAACATGAGCACATATTTAATTTTAAAATGCCATGGCCACCATTTTCCCTTTGGTAAAAGTGAGTCTGGAACAGTTGTTATTCATCTTAAATTTTAATCCCGTTTAATCCTTTCAGGTCTTTGTAATTGTTTTTGTGCATTTTCATATTGTTTTTGATTATTTTTGTGTTGTTTGTTGTGCTCTTGTTTGTGTTCAAGTCTCTTAGTCTAATTACCTTTATTTAATTTCTTGATATATGGTGAGACTGTTTGCTCTTCAGGAGCTTTTTAATATTAGGCAGGCACAAATTCCCTGACCACAAACAAAGACAACCCACACACATTCACCAATAAGGCTGTCATTGTTAGCTCCTTGTCTCAGGTTACTGGTAGGACCTTCCAGGCTCTCAGGTATGCTCCGCTCAACTTTTCCTTCAGAGTTGGTCACTCAACTCCCCGGACAGCAGCCGTACTCTAGGCACATTATAAGCCACAAAAATGGAGAGTTGAGAGCAATCCCTGGGCAGCATACATAAGATTTAATTTGGAAAAGACCCTCATAGCAGGTAATGATTAATATTTACCTTATTAAAGATCATAATTCCAACTTTAAGAAAGCTCAAAAAACGGCAAGTAGGTCAAAAGACAGCAATAGACTCCAGCTGCAGGCAATGCACTCTGAAGCCTCGGGCTCTTTCAGTGACCTGAGACACTCTGAGGCCTGTAAGATGAGACCCCCTTCATCAGCGTTTTCTTTGGATCTGGCCCACTCTCCAGCAATCTCAGAATTTACCAAGCCTTGGAACTAAACATTTACTTAAACATGAAAATCTGGTGTTATACATGTTGTACAATTCAAAAGCTACAAACTTTGTGTTTTAAAAGTAACACTTAAAAGTAAGATGTACAATTTCTGCTTTAAAGGTAAAATAAATTATTATTTGCTGTTGCAATAAGAAACTGTCTAACTTTATTATATTTTTCATCCATTATCCAACCCGTTATATCCTAACTACAGGGGGTCTGCTGGAGCCAATCCTAGCCGACACAGGGCACAATGCAGGAAACAAACCCTGGGCAGTGTGCCAGCCCACTGCTGGGCAACTTTATTATATTAGTTGGACTTTATTAATCCTATGGGGAAATTCAAAAATAAATATAGGTGAAAAATTGAGGTAGAATTTTGTGTCGAGAATAGTATTAGAATAGTGACCGAAAGTTTACACGAGGACACTTTTACATAAACAGGAAAATGTTTTTCTCTTTCTCTTCACTTTGAGGGTTTCACAGTGTGTGTGGTGCGCTGATCTATCAGAGGTTAAAAACTCTCCTTGCTGCAGCTGGATACTTGTCAAAGACAGGGCAGGCAGCTAGGAAAGCATCCAAAAGAATAGATTACAGATGGAAATCAACTGAAAATATTCATAATGGCAGCTTTCCAGTTTAATTATCTTGACCCAGCAACAACTAAAGAAATGATTGGCAAAGGAAAAACTACCGCAAAAAGATGGGCCATGGCAGAACCTGACAAATGTCGTTTTTAGTTACCTATCTCCCATTTGCACCTAACTTTGTGTGCATGTTAATATTTTTTGTTCCTGATGATGATGATGACATAAAAACTTGAGACTGAGGAATACGAGTATCCCCCATAACAGAACTGCAACACTTAACACTAAGCTCCCATAACAGATCAACCTGAGGTTGATGAGTGTCAACTGTTTCCAGAATTGAACCATGCTGATAGAAAGGAACGATATTACAGCTTCCATGATGGACTGGAATCTGACTGTCTCGATGAGAGACTCACATACTGAAGAAAACTTCATTAGTTTCAAAAAGAAATTAGGCAGACCATGAGGAAGACATCTTCATGGGTGGTGTCCAAGTAGCAACCATTCTTCAGGTTTTATGTGAATTGAATTACAGGGTACACCAGGGAGAAGCTGTATGGTGTAGATGTCCCAGAGGATGAGTGGGCATCCTGCATAGGAAGGAGGTGAATTCCTTACCCAAACAGAATGTCATAACATTTACATTTATTTATTTGGCAAACGCCTTTATTTGGGATACAATTGGTTACATTTCTTTACTTTTTCCAATTGCTCAGGGTCACATTGTCAGTGGAAGGATTTGAACCCACAACCTCAGGATTTGAGGTCCAAAGCCTTAACCACTGCGCCACACTGCCCAACAGAAGGGTGGAATAAGTGGGGGCAACTGGGATGCCTTATGATTCCCATCTTGATTGGAATGCCCAAAGACGTCAGGAACCAGCAGGGGAGCAATTCATCCTCTACCATTCTAGTCCCTCATATAGGTTGCAAGTCTGGATAACCCCAGGGCTGCATGGGAGATGGAATCCAGAAGGCAATCTCCCTGGCTTTCTTGTAGCCTGGAAATGTTTCCAACTGACCATGTAACATCAATGGAAGTACTCCCAGGCTCACCTTAAATGAAGCCACTTCCATAGCTCTCGTGGAGTCAGAGGTGGGAGGAATTGGGCAACACTCTAGAAGACAGAAGGAGGAAGATTCATTGGTTTATCGTGATGGTAATTGTATTTGTGGCTTGTTATTGGAAGGAGAGTTGGAGAGGTGCATGGGAAAGGAATACAAATCCTTTATTTTATCCTATCAAAGTGTGATGCTTTACAGTGTCTGTGTTCTGGGGCTCTCCGGTGCCCCGTTGTGGTTACAACAGATACACAGGACTTTGTGTCTCCCTTAGTTTGCTTTATAGGCTATAGTTCTGGACGCTGAAGAAAATGACTAATTGTGCCCCTTCTCCATTCTGACCTCCATTCCCCTTCAAGTGCAGAGCACACATAAACTCACTCACCAGTCTGGACAGCAGTGCCATGTGTGGACTAATGCACACCACAAAGAGATCACACCGGCGCACATCTGGAGAGGTTTACCCCACCTGGGACACCAGCACTCCTTCATCCCTTCTGTGTGTTTATTTTATGGCAATCGTACACCAAAGAATGAGAAAACTGGTTCAGAGACCCAACATGAAACAGGAGTCTCCATGATTAACTTACTGAGAGCAAACGACATGTCACTTTTTAAACAATGTTTTCACGTATGCTTGCTTCACTTACCAGCAGTGAGTTTTATTTGAATCTATGGATACTAATGAATAATTTTTCACGAGGGCTTCATAATCAGGTCAGGTACATAATATATATTTTTATCCCTGCTGGTGGGCAGGCAGCCAGAGATTTATGTCTTTTCTACACAATAGGGCAGCAGAAGCAATGCAGCTTTGAAAGGAACGAAAGCAAGGCAGGCAGTTAGTATGCAATTATTTTCTGTTGTTTACGAAAAAAAAGGGCTACAGCCACAGATAAAGTGGTAATTATTATAATTACACACCTGAAATAGCTGATCCAATTCAGAGCACTATAAACACACTGATGCACACACATACACACACACACACACAAAAGGCTTGGAGCGGCATCAGGAAAGCAGCGAGCCACGGAGCGAGCCCTTACGAGTGATACGATCATCCTCATGGATTGCGGTTTGGATTTCAGGCAGCACAATACTCTGTAAAGCAATAACAGCCATCAGCAGCCATTTATAATGCCTGACAAAGATGAAGCAAACAGGTAAATGAGTTGACAGGGGGAATGCTTTTCAGACCATGGCGTCTTGAGTAATAACACCACTGCGCATCTGAATAATCCATAATGTGTTCTAATTCACCAGGGAGTCACATTATTACCCTGAAACTCAGTACCTTGCTTATTAGATGGCGTACTGATGAATTGGGGCTTGTAGATTTATAAAGATTAGAAGTCAGGTGGAAGAAGGGAAAAATCGGATTCGGTGGCTATGAGCAGCTGCCTGTCAAAAAGGTCTAAAAAAATGAATGAAACCTGACTTAATACGACGACTTCAACCTGTCAGGTTCAGCAGCCAGTTGAAAACAGTTCCTTGAAGCCTACTGAGCACATGGGACATTTTTGTATGATTTTATTACTACAGTTATTATGTTTTTTTATTATTACATTGTCACTACCACACACGGCTGCCAATTGTCTGCTCCAGAGTCACAAAGGACATCAGTCCCAAGCCGTTAAAAAATTGCCCACTAGAGGGAGAAACACCATAAAAATCCCCAGTTAGTAACACAGAGGGCCGTGTAGAATCTACGAATTAAAGGACTTATTTTAAAAAAGGCTCTGTTAAACAGTGATGATAATGGAGCACAAAAAGGCAACAAGGAGTTGCCAGCAAAGGCAATCCAAGGTGAACAGTCAAAATATACAAAAGCAAAGAAGTCAAAGAATCCAGAAATTCACAAAGCATAAGCATTAACACCAAGAACTCACCACACTACAAGCGCATTCAGATGAACTGAAAGGAACTGTGGGTTGTCCCTCCCTTTATAGGGCTGAAGCCAGTCCTTTTGAGATGCCAGGCAGGTGACCCTGCCCACAAGGAGACACAGACAATCAAGTATAAAACAAATAATGCAAGTAAACCAAAATAAAAAAAGGACATAAAACAAGGGTTTGAACCACTGGTTGAAATACAACACCAATCACATGACTCATGTCATGGCATCTCTGACATCACAATGCCATAACTATACAACATGGTGGGGTGAGGTGCTCAGTGTCCAAGTATCTGAAGATACACATTTTTATTTTAGATTTAGTTTTCAGAAAGGCTATTGGACAGGTTCTGAATCTCAAGTTTATTTTACATTACATCCCTACATCTCTCAGCTCCATTTCCTGTTCAAAATTATGGAAAAGGTGGTTCATGTACAATGACTTTCATATTTGGAGTAAAACAACTTATGTGATGTGTTTCAATCTGGCTTTGAAAAAAATTCATAGTACAGAATCTGTTTGTTGAAGGTGACAAATGATATTCTCCTAACCTTGGACTCGGGTTCTTGTGCTATTTTAGTATTGCTGGACCTAAGTACAGCTCTTGGTACAGTGGACCATGGGGTCCTATTAAAATGGCTTGAGTGTGAAGTTGCTATTCAAGGATATTCACTGAAATGGTTTGCGTCCTACTTACAGTGCATCCGGAAAGTATTCACAGCGCATCACTTTTTCCACATTTTGTTATGTTACAGCCTTATTCCAAAATTGATTAAATTAATTTTTTCCTCAGAATTCTACACACAACACCCCATAATGACAACATGAAAAAAGTTTACTTGAGATTTTTGCAAATTTATTAAAAATAAAAAAATTGAGAAAGCACATGTACATAAGTATTCACAGCCTTTGCCATGAAGCTCAAAATTGAACTCAGGTGCATCCTGTTTACCCTGATCATCCTTGAGATGTTTCTGCAGCTTAATTGGAGTCCACCTGTGGTAAATTCAGTTGATTGGACATGATTTGGAAAGGCACACACCTGTCTATATAAGGTCCCACAGTTGAGAGTTCATGTCGGAGCACAAACCAAGCATGAAGTCAAAAGAATTGTCTGTAGACCTCCAAGGCAGGATTGTCTCGAGGCACAAATCTCGGGAAGGTTACAGAAACATTTCTGCTGTTTTGAAGGTCCTAATGAGCACAGTGGTCTCCATCATCCGTAAGTGGAAGAAGTTCGAAACCACCAGGACTCTTCCCAGAGCTGGCCGGCCATCTAAACTGAGTGATCGGGGGAGAAGGGCCTTAGTCAGGGAGGTGACCAAGAACCTGATGGTCACTCTTTCAGAGCTCCAGAGGTCCTCTGTGGAGAGAGGGGAACCTTCCAGAAGGACAACCATATCTGCAGCAATCCACCTATCAGGACTGTATGGTAGAGTGGCCAGATGGAAGCCACTCCTTAGTAAAAGGCACATGGCGGCCCGCCTGGAGTTTGCCAAAAGGCACCTGAAGGACTCTCAGACCATGAGAAACAAAATTCTCTGGTCTGATGAGACAAAGATTGAACTCTTTGGTGTGAATGCCAGGTGTCACGTTTGGAGGAAACCAGGTACTGCTCATCACCAGGCCAATACCATCCCTACAAGGAGGCATGGTGGTGGCAGCATCATGCTGTGGGGATGTTTTTCAGCGGCAGGAACTGGGAGACTAGTCAGGATAAAGGGAAAGATGACTGCAGCAATGTACAGAGACATCCTGGATGAAAACCTGCTCCAGAGCGCTCTTGACCTCAGACTGGGGCGACGGTTCATCTTTCAGCAGGACAACGACCCTAAGCACACAGCCAAGATATCAAAGGAGTGGCTTCAGAACAACTCTGTGAATGTCCTTGAGTGGCCCAGCCAGAGCCCAGACTTGAATCCAATTGAACATCTCTGGAGAGATCTTAAAATGGCTGTGCACCGAGACTTCCCATCCATCCTGATGGAGCTTGAGAGGTGCTGCAAAGAGGAATGGGCGAAACTGGCCAAGGATAGGTGTGCCAAGCTTGTGGCATCAAATTCAAAAAGACTTGAGGCTGTAATTGCTGCCAAAGGTGCATCGACAAAGTATTGAGCAAAGGCTGTGAATACGTATGTTCATGTGATTTCTCAAATTTTTTTATTTTTAATAAATCTGCAAAAATTTTAAGTAAACTTTTTTCACGTTGTCATTATGGGGTGTTCTGTGTAGAATTCTGAGGAAAAAAATGAATTTAATCCATTTTGGAATAAGGCTGTAACATAACAAAATATGGAAAAAGTGATGCGCTGTGAATATCTTCCGGATGCACTGTAAATGGTAGGTCTATGTTGGTTAACATAGATGAGAACTTCTCCCAGCCAGCACCGCTCACTCAAGGCGTACCACAAGGTTCTATTCTGGCCCCTTCATTATTTGCCTTATACTTGCTCCCTCTGGGGTCCTTTTTCCAAAAACATGGCATAAATTATCACTGTTATGCTGATGATACCCAGCTTTATGTTAAAGTTAGCTCTGACATTGTCTCATCTGTAAAAAAAACATTGATGGAGTTTATTGACAATATTAAACTCTGGGTGGTGCAACATTTCCTCCAACTAAATGAAAATACAACTGAGCTCAGTATCTGTGGCCCTACGTTTTCTGCTAATGAAATTAACACTCATTTAGGCTTGTTGATGGCAAAACTTTGCAATGATATCAGGAACCAGTGTATCATCTTTGATTCATCTCTAAGCTTTGACAAACAAATCTTTGCACCAGTAAAGTCCAGCTTTTACCAACTGAGACTAATTTCAAACTTAATATCCTTCCTTCCATAGAAGGATTTGGCAACAGTGATTCATGATTTTATTACATCTCGCCTTGATTATTGCAATTCCTTATATGTGGGATTGCCCAAAACTGCGCTGTTGTGCCTTAAGTTAGTACAGAATGCAGCAGCCAGATTAGCATAGTATTGGCCTCCCACCATTGGCTGCCGGTGAGATTTCGGATTGATTCCATGTTTGTTTAAAAGGCCTTGCATGGCGTCACCCCTAAATATATCTGCGATCTCCGTCATCCCCTCTAGAGAACGAGAGTTTTGAGGTCATCTGCTCAATTACTTCTTGCAGTTCCTAGATCATAGCTAAAGTTTAAGAGTGACAGGGCTTTTTCAGTTATTGCTCCAAGACTTTGGAACGACCTGCTACTCCACATCAGATCTTCTCCTTCGAATGACGTTTTTAAGACTTGACTTTTTCTCATTCGCTTTCTACTTTCGGTGAGGTCATCGGGAGGGAGAGGATAGATATTAAATAGTTCTAATTAATGTTTTATAAAATAGGTTGTTTTATAGTAGCCTTACATGCTTCTTTGTACCGCACTTTGGTACAACTTCTGTGGTTTTAAATGTGCTTTATAAATAAATGTAATTGATTGATTGATTGACTGTTTGGTTTACTTAGACATTACTTTCAATTTTTGGATTGGATGATTGCTTTCTGTTTTGATCTCCTGGTGTTTTGAGCTCCACCTGTATTCTGGATGGTGATTATAACCTAAGCACAACGGTAAGTTTTACAGAACCATTTTTCTATAAAATGTAATAAGACCTAAAAAGGAATTATGGGCTATTCCGACTTTCCTGGTATCTATGCTTTGTTCCATTTACCTCAGAATTCAGAGCTGGGAATGAAGTCCACCTGAGTTGCACTCTAATATAACATTTGGAAAACCAATATGGATGCATCCAGGAAAACCTTTGTTGTGCTTGATGTGGAATAAACAGCAGTTAATAACAGTGCACTATGCTGTATTTCGCACATCCAAATACTATAGCAACAAGTCCACATATAGAAGTTGGACAGTACTGTGTGTACGACTGATTTAAGAAGACACAAATAGACAGAAGTGCTAGTAAACAGTATAATACCACATCTTTCACTAAAATATGTGGTGTACGTCACTATTTTGGATTGATGTCATGATCTGAAGTCAGACAAACTTGGGCTTGACAGTCCAGTCCAGAGATTTCAAGTTGGAAATTTGACTTAATGGAGCGTTTCAGTTGAAACTTCCAACTAGTAACTTAGAAATTCTGTCTTCCCATTTCAAATGGAACACAGCACCAAGACACCATCTAAGGGAATTTTCAGCCTTGCTCTAGCTCATGCTATTTCTTCAGATGTTTCAACAATAACAACAACATTTCTTCCATAGCATTGTTTTCATACATAGGTTAAATCTATGAAGATGTGTTTCAGAAGATGTCACACAAAAATTTGAAGGAAAAATAAAAATGGAAATAAATGAAACACAAATGAATAAATGGTATTCCAAAAATAATAGATACAGTAAGACTAACATACCACAGATATAAAAGTAACAGAAAAAGTAGAGTCCTTATTTATTGATCCTTTTTAAACCTCTAATGACAAGTCCAATGCAATGGTCAGATGGCTGGAGAGGATAGAAAAAAATATCGAGACAAAAAAAAAAAAAAAAATCTGCAGGGGATCCAAAGCCAAATGTCTGCCTCGTCGTCACTGGGCATTCTACCTGACATGAACATATTTAAGTAATTCCTATTGTTATTGACGCATCATCCTAGAAGATGTGGTGGGTCGCAGTGGGTTTTGGGAGGCCTTTTTGGGTATGTTTTTATTTTTGCACTGCTATCTATTTGTTAGGTATTAGGAGCTGGTTGTCAGACAAGCACTCAGACTACTGTTATGACTGTCAGTAAGAGAAATGGCTGTTACATTTAATGGCCCAGGAAATGAAGACGGTTTGAATGGGAAAGCAAAGAATATTCGAAGAAGAGACAAGGGCCAAAAACCAAGAAAATGGTCAGAAAAAAACAAACACCCAAACCACAAAATTAGAAAAGTCAGAATTTTCAGTTCTGAGTTTCTGTCCTCTCCTTGACTCCTAATGCAAAAAATACTTGAGACAAATGTTGTATCCTTGATCCTATAAGATGATGAAAGTTTAACGAGCCACCTTACTAAAAGGAAACATGATGATGTAATGGTAACGGAATATCACTGCTACCAAAAACTTGGGGGTGACCACAAAAAAAAAAACCAAAAGCCTGAAGATGTCACAGACAAAAGAATGCAAGAACATTAACAACAGGAAAAACTAGTCCAAAACAGTAAAACCAAACATACATGAGATCTTGATGCACAAAGACTCAACTGTAACGACTACACGTCAAACCAACTGTACTCCACATTTAGCAGAATGAATCAACACAGGAGGAATATAAATAATCGACCAACACAAAGAGAAGGGACAGGGCCCACCTCACACCTGGCAGTTTAGCCTTACCCTTCCTCCAATAAGCAGGAACAGCAGTGTGGTCAAGGAAGACATCTCTAGACATTTCACAGGTCAAACAGCTTTGGAGCAGGGACAGTTGAACCGTCATGATCGGAATCATAAGGTGAGACGGTGGTGAAGACTGTATGGAAGAATATTAGGGCCACAGAGAAGAAAAAAAAAGGTCTATTTCGTGATTGAAATGTTGACTTCAATCTCACAATTTCCACTTTAATCTTGTAGTTTAAATTTGTGATTTATTTTGTCCCAGCAAGCATCGAGGCAGGAACAATTGGGGCGCCAGCTCATAGCAAGGTGAATACAACCACACATAACACTAGTAGCATCACCAAATCCCCCATCCTGCATGCCTATGGTAGGAAACCAAAGCACGCAGAGGAAATCCCCCAGAAGAACATACAAACTCCAGGTAGGGAACACCCAGGACTTGACCCCAATACTGCAAGGCAGCAGCACTACTGTGGTGCCACCGTGCCATTCTCTCCATGCAAGAGGAAGTCTGTTTAAGAAGCAAATAACGATTAATGATTGGGTGGGGGAGCACTAAGAATACGAATCATTTAACATGATACTTTAGTAACAAAGGGGTCTGAGAAACTCTAGTAAATTAAGCATCCATTTTAAGATGAAGTCTACGATGTTCTACTTTAATTACGAAATAAACTGCAAGATTAAAGTGGAAATTTCCAGATTAAAATCAACATTTTGTCTTTAATGACGACATAAACTATGAGATTAAAGTCAAAATTTCAAAATTAAAGTTAAAATGGTGACTTTAATCGATAGGTTGACCTTTTTTTCCCCACTGTGTCCATATTTTTTTCTTCTCTGTCTCCCTAATAGGCTTCTGTAAGACTGAGCTTGTAGTCTTGTACTTCAGAACACAGAGCCTTAAAGCACTAAGCCAAAGCCTGAGGACCTCATATGCTTGAGCTGCTCAGTGTTTCATTCCTCACTTTGGGGATGTTAACAACTTCATAACCCTGAAAGGCTACAGCTAAACACATTTGCCCCTCACCTATTTGAACTCACAGCCTCTAAACTCCATTGCTGCAATCAGCACTTAAGTAGTGACATTTATCACACACACTTCCTGAGGAGCTCCTTGTTACCACAGACATGCACTGATTGATGCCATCCAAGGTGGCATAAAGTAAGCTGACAGAAAGTGCCACCTTGCCAGCTGGTTTTTCTCATCCATCCCAAAGATGGTCTGATGAGTCAGGAAGGAGGACATTTTAAGACATGGCAAGAAATTACAAAGGCAGAGAGCCAGGAATAGAATTTCTTATAAAGTTTCAAACACTGAAGCTAAGCTGCTGAACGTGCATTAGTACAGTCAAGAAGACACAAATGAGGATGCAGAAACCCAACTATATGTTTTACCTGTGATTCTGTCATTAAGAACAAATAAAAATAACATTTCAAGTTAGTCTATTATTTTTCTGCATCATAATATTTATGCCATTTTTATGCAAACTATTTTAATTGGTCACACTTTTATAATCCTTAAAAACTGAGCTTCACAGGTGTTCTGAGATTGTAAACCTCCAACATGGCTCTCACACCCGGAGGCCAATAAGATAATGGCGACATTAAATCATAATGATGCTGACTTTATAAGGATCATCCCTGCTAATTGCTCAATGAGAAGCTCTCATAAAGGCTTACACTCCCTCATTGTGTGCAAGCACAATCTAAAAAAACATTTTTATACAAAGATTTTCCAGTACATAAAGTGCCCAAGTACAGAGACTTTGAGAGTGTGTTACGTTTGTCGACAAAAAGGAAGGCAAGGTTAAGTTAATGGAGGTGACCAGGACCTCCGAGGGATGTCATGTAGCAGTGGTATAACAATTGATGTTCAAAATGGAGACTTGCCATGAAAACAAAGATGGCATTGGAAAAGAGGTGAAAATATAGAACATTAGAAGCATGATTTCTAATCAAAGCACTGATGACGAAATTGGATTCTACAACCCCACAAACCTATATTCAGGTACAGTATATAATGTCATAAATGAACTCCAATCAATGAGTAATTAAATTAAGTGAACACCAATCACAAATGAATGCCAGAGGCTGGTCTGAACATCCATTCTAGTGACACCTGAGTGGCACAGAGAACAAAGGCACCTAACAGGTCAATGGCCAAGATGGGATGCAGATGGAATCCTGCCAACTACGATGACCAGATGTATTGAAACATCCTGGCTCGAGGTGATGGAGGTTATGACTGAGCTGTGGACAAATCTGAGACCCTACATTTTTAGAACCTTCACATGAAGGACTCACATTCAGATGGCAGCCAGCATCAGTAGGTTTCGGCTGTAACCCAGAGTCAAGGAGACTTAAGTATCCTTCAGAGGAGACACCAAACTTTAAACCCTGAGGTTGTTGAGTTTAATTCTGGCTACTGACACAGTGTGACCATGAGCAAGTCACTTTGCCTGCCTGTGCACCAACTGGAAAAACAGCAGAAGAAATGTAACCGAACGTATCTCAAATGTTGTAAGTCACCATGCATCAAGTCAGATAAGTAAATGTAAACTGGAATCAGAAAGTTGATGTATTTCCAGGTCTGGTTTGGTCTTTGAATCCAAGAATGAACATTTCACTTGGCATGGGTACAAAACATTGTCACGCACGAGTGCATAGGGAGCAGCTTAAGGACCCAACGTGCTCAGCGAAGTCATGCCAGGGGACAACGGCGGGGTACTAACATCTCTTTCTTTGTTTTCTCAGAAAAAACAAAGCACCGCCACCGTGGCTTTACCCGGACACCTAAAGAAACCAGCCACTTCCGGGTTCCTTTCTACCCTCTGGTCCCCTCCTGATGATGTAACTTCTCCCATCCACCACCTTGATTTCTTCCCAGCATCCCATCGCTTTACTTCCGTTTCCACCTCATAAATTGTCTGCCTGCCAACCCTCATTTGTCTGATGATGTATGGTTTATCAGAACCTGTCTGACCTATTTTTTTTACTTGACGGTATATGGGGACAGAACCCCCAAACCCCCATTGTTTGTCTTCTCTTTACAATATAAACAAATAAAGAAGACGAAGTTTGTCCAAATTCTGGAAAATGACTTAATGAAGGTTAACATTTATCAAGCACTACGTAAGGTAGCATATGCCATCCCTCCAGTATGAAATGAAATATTTGCAAAGAAATACAGAAGGCAGCAGTGAAGCCTTTCTCATCCTAACAGACACAGGACGCCATCATAGTCTGCACAGCACTTCCACAAAACCCACCTGTTTTGTTTTCTCTCCTGTGACCTCCAGCTTCTGCTCACACTTCCATTCTGATGTCACCCCACTTTCTGGTGTCCCTCTGTTATACCAAACCCTGACCTCAGCTTCTTCTGGAAGGGGTCATCCATTTTAAATTCCTACTAGGGTGCACTTATGAGTTTTAATCATGATAGCCTCTGGGAACCCATGCAGTGTTTAAAATAATATGACCAATTAGTACCCTCTGATGGCCAAAGGATGTCCCAATACCCTGATATTCATTTAAAGAGTGCAGGGATGCTGGACCAATTTCGTGATGCTTGGCCTTACAAGTAAACATCAGAGCCAAGGTAAATCCCCTCAGAGAATGCTTGCTGTTACCTAACAATATGGGTAACGAAGCTTTGTTTCTCTGGATGGCCTCAGTGAAAACCATGTTGTGTTTTGGCCTCTAAGCTCCAGGTTCTGGAATATAAATGATGGATCTATCAACATTAATTTCCTTGTATAAGACCAGTTAGTTGGGAACTCCTAAAGAAATTGCAACATCAACCTGCAGTCCACCAATCAGGAAATCTCCCATTCCTCTAACTTTCAGGTGGGCTTTTTGCCTCCTCAAATACTCCCCAATTCCTGTCAAACACCTCCAGGCAAGGTACCCTCCAAACATAGCAGATCACTAAATAAAATCGAAACCTTCACTATGCCTTGTAAAAATGTTCCATCACCTAATTCATGTAACCACACATTACAAATCTTGGTCTTCCGCCAACCACATGGCCCCATGGGCTACAAACATCTCAAGTACTTGACCTTCTTCCTTGAACCAATCTGTATCATGAAGGCAAAGGGAAACCACGGTCATGGGAAGAAATACATTAGGTGTCTCATTGACAAGATACCCAGCCCTGGTGTGCACCCCTGAGCAGACTGTGCACAACACTGTAACAGCTAAAGGCTATCAATCCATATCTAGTAGTGTGTCGTTGAGGTGGGGGTGAAGTGGGATCCTTCTTGACCTGAGGCCTTGTCCATGGCGCAGTTCAATGGACTACTTGAAGTGTGGCTGCATGGCCCCAGGGTCATGCTTGTAACACAGAATCCATGGCGACCATACTAGACCTTAAGGTGGGATCCTTGACCCTAAAATACTTTTTGCTGGAAAGCCCAAGACATTCAGGTATCATGACATTGGCGCATATATCGGGTCGGTGGAAGAGCTAAGGTGTTGACGGAATCCCAAGGAAGGGTGCATTCAGTTTGGAATTAAAACTAGAAATCACCCAGTATGTGTGCCAATTTGTTCTGTGGAAGCCCCTAATTAACCCTTTGGACCCCTTGATATTATAGTCATGGGGGACTTTAATTATCCAAATATTAACTGGGATAACCTTGCAGATGGAGGAGCACAAGAGCAGGAGTTTTTAGAAGTAATCAGCGACTGTTTCTTAACACAGCATGTTAGAGCACCAACACGGGGTGAAGCCTGTCTGGATTTAGTATTCTGTAATAATCAGGATAGAATTGAGGGTGTAGAGGTGATTGAACCACTAGGGTCAAGTGACCATAATATAATACAATTCTCAGTATTTGTAAGAGTGCAGATGCAAAGACTAAAATTGTTAAGTTGAACTTTGGTAGGGCTAATTTTGAGCAGATGCGACAAAGTCTAAGTAGGAAACACTGGGATAAGCTTTTAAATGTGGAGACAGTCGAGGAGCAGTGGAACAGGACAGATACATACTTAAATTTGGAATTAATAGGAAACTAAAAAAAACTCCACGGTGGATTAATAAAGATTTAAAAAAGAAGTTGCAAAGGAAAAAACTGCTGTATAAGGCATATAAGACTAATGACTGCAAAGAGAATCGTAGTGCGTATGAGAACATGAGGGCAACCATTAAGAAGGATATCAGAGAGGCTAAAAGACAGTTGGAGAGGAATATAGCAGATAAGGCGAAAGAAGACCCCAAGAGATTCTTTCAGTATTTTAGTAGTAAAAGAACAGTTAAGGAGGAGGTCAAGTTCATCAGGAATAGTAAAGGGAATTAAAAGATACAGACAATGAAATAGCAGATGCCTTAAACTTACATTTTTCTGAGGTGTTTACAAGTGAGCAAGTGGATAACCTCTGAGTGGTAACAGGGACTACTAAGGAGGTACTGAGGGATTTGGAAATTGTAGAGGGAGAAGTGCTGCTCAGATTAAATAAGATGAAATCAAACAAATCACCAGGCCCAGATAATATTTATCCTTGTTTTCTTAAGGAGGCTAGTGAGTACATATATAAACCCTTGACACATATTTTTAGGAAGTCACTGTGCACTGGAGAGATTCCAAAGGACTGGAAAATGGCAAATATCATCCCATTATATAAAAAGGGTGACAGGGCAGATCCAAGCAACTATAGGCCAGTAAGCTTAACAAGCATCACAGGAAAATTAATGGAAGGAATTATTAAGGATAAGATTGAGCAACACATGGCAAGGACAGGAGTTATTCTGAACAGTCAGCATGGGTTCAGAAGAGGGAGGTCGTGTTTTACTAACATGTTGGAATTCTATGAGGAGGCAACAAAAGGATACGAGTGTGGAGCTTATGATATTATTTATCTGGACTTTCAGAAAGCATTTGATAAGGTGCCACATGAGAGGTTGGGCATCAAGTTAAAAGAAGTGGGAGTTCAGGGTGATGTTTTTAGATGGGTGCAGAATTGGCTCAGACACAGGAAGCAGAGGGTGATGGTGTGAGGAACCTCATCAGAACTGGCCGATGTTAAGAGTGGTGTTCCACAGGGTCAGTGCTAGGGTCGCTGCTATTTTAA
Source organism: Polypterus senegalus (assembly GCF_016835505.1). Classification (NCBI taxonomy): domain Eukaryota; kingdom Metazoa; phylum Chordata; class Cladistia; order Polypteriformes; family Polypteridae; genus Polypterus; species Polypterus senegalus. The sequence continues at coordinate 46,968,639 of NC_053162.1, read as the reverse complement.
TATATATAAATGATTTAGATAGGAATATAAGTAACAAGCTGGTTAAGTTTGCAGATGATACCAAGATAGGTGGATTAGCAGATAATTTGGAATCCGTTATATCATTACAGAAGGACTTGGATAGCATACAGGCTTGGGCAGATTTGTGGCAGATGAAATTTAATGTCAGTAAATGTAAAGTATTACACATAGGAAGTAAAAATATTAGGTTTGAATACACAATGGGCGGTCGGAAAATCGAGAGTACACCTTATGAGAAGGATTTAGGAGTCATAGTGGACTCCAAGCTATCAACTTCCCAACAGTGTTCAGAAGCCATTAAGAAGGCTAACAGAATGTTAGGTTATATAGCGCGATCTGTGGAGTACAAGTCCAAGGAGGTTATGCTCAACCTTTATAATGCACTGGTGAGGCCTCATCTTGAGTACTGTGTGCAGTTTTGGTCTCCAGGCTTCAAAAAGGACATAGCAGCACTAGAAAAGGTCCATAGAAGAGAGACTAGGCTGATTCCAGAGCTACAGGGGTTGAATTATGAGGAAAGATTAAAAGAGCTGAGCCTTTACAGTTTAAGCAAAAGAAGATTAAGAGGTGACATGATTGAAGTGTTTAAAATTATGAAGGGAATTAGTACAGTGGATCGAGACTTGTATTTTAAAATGAGTTCATCAAGAACACGGGGACACAGTTGAAAACTTGTTAAGGGTAAATTTCGCACAAACATTAGGAAGTTTTTCTTTACACAAAGAACGATAGACACTTGGAATAAGTTACCAAGTAGTGTGGTAGACAGTAAGACGTTAGGGACTTTCAAAACTCGACTTGATGTTTTTTGGAAGAAATAAGTGGATAGGACTGGCAAGCTTTGTTGGGCTGAATGGCTTGTTCTCGTCTAGAGAGTTCTAATGTTCTAATGTTGAAAGCCTCAAAATTAAAATGGGAAGAGAGGGGTAATGAAAATCATTTTTAAAACAAGCGATGGTGTTAGAAATCACACAATTCTAGGACTGTAAGAAAGTGCTGCAGTAGCCGGCAGAGAGCTCTTCACAGGCTTTGAGGGAAGGCAGTTGTCACCGAGCCAGGACCAGTCTGAGGAGACTCTCATAGGAAACCAATAAACAGGAGGCATTAGTGTCTGCCTTAGTCTCAGTACCACTGAAATGGGTGATGACACAGTGACAAAGATGGCCAATAGTGTGATAGCACCTTGGCCTTGAAATGATGGGTTTCTTCTAACTAAAGCTGCAGCGCTGATCTGTAGCAGGGTGACAAATTGGTTAACAGCACGCAATTACCTCGATCCACATGATGAAACAGCCATTTTAGCATTGTACACACAGCATCTAAGTGCAAAAGTCCTGAGGAAAGTGAATCTTCTCCGTTATGCCGGTCAGAAGTACAAGGTATGATGATTGTGTAGCCATGTATGAAGGGAGTTGTCTGTTTAAGGAATGCAAATCCTAAGTTATAACATTCTCTATGGTTTTTCTTATTATACAATTTTGAAAAATGCAGACCTCTGGTCCCGCCAGGTCTGTCCCACTACAAAGGACTAGATCTAAAGAACAGAAAACTCTCCACCCATTGTTTACAAATGTAACAACTTGATTATGAATTCTGACCACGTGTGTACCGTGTCCTCTGCGATTATAAAAAGATGGGCTTGTGAGGACTGTGACTTAATTACAAAAAAGCTTTTCTGACCATCAGTTAAGTGTCCACCAGGTTGCCACTACCTACTGTACATTTTATTTTTGAATCTCCAGAACATATCAGGTCATAAGCTTCAATTATGTTAAAGATCACGGTTGTAGACCCTTAAGTTTGCAAGTATTTGTGTGACGGACATTACCCTTTTACATATAGAGATTTACCAGAAAGATTGCGGTGGTCAGCCAACACTGGATCACTGATAGGACCCCTCAGTTAGCACACACTGACTCCAATCGTTTAGTTCACTACAAAGCAGCAGGTGGTTGATATTTTCCTTAGCCACATCATGGACTGGATACGGAGGTGATACCAGTCCCTCGCCACGTAGGCTCACTCTAGATCGATTTCCAGCCACCAATTAACCTAACGTATGGGACTTCAAGACATGAGAGGAAGACCCTCAGAACCAGTGGGAGAAAGTGCAGACACCTCACAAACAGTGACTGGGCTGAATGAACACTGGGAGCCAGCAGCACTAACCACCGCACCATACAGTTCATCAAGAGGTCTGGAGGTGCAACGAGTACTAGTGAAATATGTGAGGACTGTCCAGGATACGTACGAGGGAGTGAGGACCCGATTTAAAGGCAGGGTTGGGGTAAATGGACAAGATCCCAGTTTGAGTAGGTCTGCTCCAGGGATCTTGTTCAAGTCCTTACCTCTTTTTAGCACCAGAAAAGATGAACCATAAAATAGGAAGAAGACAAAATATATGAAGTTTAAAGATGATCAGGATTCAGATGTTAGCCTGCAGGGACAGCCACTGAGAAGAGAGGATACATTTAAATATTTAGGATCAGTGGTAGCTTGAGATGGAGAATTAGAAGCAGAGATAACCCATAGAGTGTAGTGTGGATGGAACAATTGGAAGAAGGTATCAGGAGTAATGTGTGATCAAAGAATTATAGTGAAGGTTAAAGGTCAGGTTTTTAAGCTATCGGTAGGAACAGCAATGATGTAAGGAGCAGTAAAGGGAGCACAGGAGAAGTTAGATGTGGCAGAAATGAGAATGTTGACATGGATGTGTGGATTACAAAATAGGGCAGAATAAGAAATGTGACAATCAGAGGTACAACATAAGTTGGAGTGATATCTAAGAAAATACAGGAGAGTACGTTGAAGTGGTATAGACATGTGATGAGGACAGACAATGAATATGTGGGCAAAAGAGTGATGGAAATGGAAGTGAAGGGGAAGAGAAATTGAGGGAGGCCAAAGAGGAGAGGTGAATGGATAAAGTAAAAGATCTGAAGGAAAAGGGTCTGACTGGCAAGGTGGTGCAGGAGCGAGGTGTTTGATTAAGCCACCCTCCAGATGTTGGAAAAGATGAAGCACAAGAAGAATTCAGGGGGCTGTAACTGGATTAAACTGGTTGGGTGGACAAGTCAGACCTTCTTGATGGCACCCTGCAGCCTCCTGAGCACATCCTGCCCACAGAGCTGAGTGATCAGGTCTGCCATTCCAGCGAGTGCGATTCGACTTTCTTGTCATTTAGCCCAAAGTGTCACGCAGGGATGGCTGCTCTGCTCCAAGCATGTGTGTCTTTAACCCTTTCAGAGTCTGTTCCCTTATTTTGCCTATCAGTCAGGTGATCACAGATTTGGGGGTTGGGAAAGAGTTAAAAAAAAAAATCCTTTCAGTGACAGAAGAAAGAAAACACACGACTCTCCACCGAGAGCTCTGTGAAGAGCGGCAGCCAATTACCAATCGGAATAAACAGCCACCATTAACAAACAGTACTGGAAATTAGCGGCGCTCGCCTACAAACGGGGACGGCGTTTTTCGGAGGAATGTTACTAGGACACAGCTGGAAAGAAATAATGAGGGAACTCGGAAAGCGGATGACATTCTCTGAGGATATATGAGAGTGTTTGTCTTGGGCCGCAAAACGAAACCGGTAGAAGGAGATGGCAGGGGGGACTGGGGTGGGGGCTTCATAACTGAAGCCACACTGTAAGGCTTTGTTTTATTAATCCTCATTGGCACATAAAGTGAAATGGTGAACAAAAATACAAAAGGACAAGAATAATGTGGCGCCTAGGGGACTGGAAAGCCATGTCCTCTCTAACACAAATCTTTTATTTCGTAGCACAAAACGCCCATTTGTTTGTTGTCAGGTTAAAACGTTAATAGGCAATTTAGGAAATGGGCAGCGATTAGAGCGGGCCAATCAGCCTGGCATGTGCTCATCAGAATGAGTCACTAAAATAAACAAAGTAAATCGGCAAATGACCTGGGAATGGCAGTGCAGGCGGCCAGCTCTCCCCACCGTCTGCTGAGCCACACTGCACAGTCGCAACAGCAGGGTCCTGCAAATGTGAAAGAAATAAAACTCTAAACGACAGGAATACAGCTCTGCATTGGCTGCTGCAGAAAGGCACAATATCGAGTGAAGGTTGGTTTTTAATTACACGTGCCCACCCCGATCAAGAGGTCTACTCGTGGCTACCACACTGGTCGCACATGACTGAACTCCTTTCTCATCTGGGCATCTTTTAAGCTTAACCAGTAACACCAAGAGCCGACTCCGCATGTCTCATTTATGGAACTGCTCAGTGCTCATGGTCTTCCGTTAGTTCTTGTTTAGGGATGGCAGGGTGGTGTCGTCATCAGCCTTGCTACCTCACAGACTCGCCGTCCTGCCTTTATATCTTATGCTCACTCACAGCCTGCATGTTCTCCTGGTGTGTGCTGTCCAAAGAGGAGACCCCCCTTTGACCCCCCTGTCTGTGAGTGCCCAGGGTTAGCTCCCAGCAGTGCCCCTGGGTTGTATCAGTGTAACAGTGTCAGGATTTGAGGCATCTAAGGCATGGAGACCACAGGGATGACCCCAATCAGTCATATTGAGTGGAGGCACGGTGGACGACTCTGGAATCAAGCAGCCAGAGGGCACCGAATAGCCTATATCAGGGGTGGCGAACTCCAGGCCTGGAGGGCCGCAGTGGCTACAGGTTTTCATTCTAACCCTTTTCATAATCAGTGACCAGTTTTCACTGCTAATTAACTTTTTCCCCATCACTTTAATAGCCCTGTTAGAAGAGTTCAGCCCTCTGAATTGATTCCTTTCTGCATTAAATGAGAGCCAAGCAGAAATGAGATGTGAAATGAGCTAACAGATGACCAGCTAAACTGGGGCTCCAAACTCCAACCAATTTCACTCCAATCACTTTCTTAATGAGAAGCCAATTCTTGCTGTTAATTAAACCCGTTATTTAACTCCATGGCTTGTTGCTGCTCTCATTCTGCCACAGCACACAGCAAACTGTTGCTTTTCTGTTCTTTCTAAGAGCACTGTCAAAATGTTTGGGTGACCTGAGAGATCAACCTTACCAAGACCATCACCTCTCTTTAATTTCAGATATTATATAATGGGCACGGGGAGCTGGTCATGGGGTGGCTTGTTTTGTGTCTCATTATTGTTTGGCTGCTAATTAAAGAAAAAGAAACAACTATGAGGCCTATGAGTCACGTTAATTAAAAAAAGTAATCAGCAGCAAAAACTGGTCACTAATTAAGAAGATGGTAAGAATGAAAACCTGCAGCTACTGCGGCACTCGAGGTCTGGAGTTCGCCACCTCTGGACTATATGAACACTCGCTGCTGGATTGTGTATCACCCAGCTGCTGCACGGATATCAAAACGGACCAACTATGGCATTTGTCACCTGACTGCTTCAAGACGTGCCCAGACTTATGGCAAACAACATAACTCACGTACAGTAATTCAAACATTGTGCCAAACATCAGCAGCTAAAGAAGAGAAGGACTTCAAACTATACGTTTCAAGTTACAACTACGACGGTAAGATCCAGATGTGTCAAAAAACTTGCGTCTACTTGGAACTTACATGGGACAAATATGTGATTGCATTAGGCTTCTTTAAAAAAACAATTTCAATCATTAGTCATTAAACTTTATTCAGGGACAAGTGAGTATGTTTGGAAGCTTAATACTGCAATGGTGCTGGACAAGTAACAGACAGGGACGAGCCAACAAAAGAATGAGCAGAAGCGTCTATAAAAATGGCAACTCTGCGCAGTCACACGGGCCTTTCCAGCAAGTGGAGAGAAAAGCAAGCAGTCCTTTTAAGGATAGTGAGCCACCTCAAAGAGCAGGAGATCCATCCATCGTGTGCTACGATACATAATAACACGAGTCTGCTGGACATCTTACCTTGCAAAAAAGTGAATGTCTCTGTCTGAGCCGGCAAAACAATGAATGCCAAACCGCTGCTTCATTGTGAGGATCTCCTCTCTGAACGACACGTTTTCATCAAGTGCTAAGTCGACAGCTACTTGATCCAAAGCCGAAGCGTAGTCATGGTCCTCAAAGATTTCATCCTCCTCCTCCTCACCCTGTGTGTCATCCGCCATTGGCCACTTTCTCCTCTCCCAAACCCCTGGTCTTGAAAGTGGAATAGAGAAACTGCTCCACTCAAACAAGGCAGGAAGTGATCCCTTCTTCAACAGTCGCCGCCAGGTCTCAGACCCTGCTTTGCGAAAATCCTCTTTTTTAAAATGCCAGCCAAAAACCCGGATATGGGAGACTAACTGTAAAGCTCTCTCTCCAGATAGCGATGATCCATTCGGATAAGGTTTCCGCTTTGGAGGGAAATGTATGAAAACTAAGGACCTTGTTGCGCTTACTGACTCTATTCAATAAGGGCGCACACAAAAAGGCGAGCTTTAAAAGGGCGACCTCAATTGGGCACGGCGAATAAAGGCATTCGTAGATAATTTAGTTCAAATGGTTCTGGAATATGTGAAGAGCGACAATAATAATACATTTTCTGTAATAATTTTGTTGCGTTTGCCTTTATTTGCTGCGCCCTCATTGAAGGATACCGTGCTTACTGGAAGCTCGACATAAAAGGTACATAACAACATTCGGCCGTAGAACCCTCTGTACGCTGAAACTTAAACTTCACTTTCTCTGACATTCTCGCCACTAAACAAAAACCACAACTGCAGTTCGGGGTGACAATGGAAGCGACTGAGCAGGCTGAGAGTTCAATGGACGTACGTCAGCTCCACTGTGTGCATAGACCACACAAAATCAGGCTGTCGTCCAGCCATCCAATCTCTATGCTGCGCCTGTAAAAATATTCACCCCCTTGGACATTTCCACATTTAATGAATTTGGACCACTTGACAGAGTTCTGTTTCCACTTTAATATTAAAGAGTCTTTTTGTTTTGATCAATGTTAAAAAAAAAATCCAAATTAAATCCGTCGTGATTCAATGTTGTACAATAATGATATGTAAAAACGTCTAAGGCGGTGAAATGTTTTCACGGGCGCTGCAACTTTTAAACACCCGTCTAATTGTGGGAATCGGCACCGGACAGGTTACCACACTGATCAACACTTGGACTTGAGAGCCACTTTGTTATCTGACTATTATCAATGTCCTCAAACCTGCTTCATCCAGTTTAGGGTTGAAGGCTCATTCAGCCTGTCCGGGCAGCACAGGCCATCAGACAGGAATCATTCCTGTCCACGCATCAGCGGAGCTGTTCATCCACCATGTTTTTGGGGATGTGAGATGAATGCTGGGGCAGGCAGGCAGGCATACCCCACACAGGCAGCACACGTATTTATATGCATAAACTGGTGAGACATTATGACCACCTGCCTAATATGCTGCTGCTCCTCCACATGCCAATGTGCCAATGCATGGACTCTGCTAGACCTCTGAGGGTGTCCTGTGGTATCTGCTACCAGGACACCAGCAGCAGACCCTCTAACTCTTGTTCATAAGTTGCAAGGTGGAGTCGCTGTGGATCAGACATGTTGTTCCAACACAACCCACAGATGCTTAAATGAACTGAGATCTGGAAACCAACACAACACCTTGAACTCTTCATCATCTTTCTTAGGTCATTCCTGAACAGTTTGTGCAGCGTGGCAGGGTTCATTACAGGGAATACAGTCGCCTTTACGGCATGTACCCAGTCTGTAACCATGTTTACATAGGTGGTACATGTCAACTTAACATCCACATGGACGCCTAGACCCAAGATTTTCTCAGCAGAACATTACTCAAAGCAGCATGCTACCTCCATTGGCTTGTCCTCTTCCCACAGTGCACCCTGGTGTCATCTCTTCAACATGTAAACAACACACACACGTACTGTAGGTGCCCTTCAACAGAAAGGAGGATTCTTCCAACCAGACAGCCTTCTTGCACTGATCCAAGGTCTGGTACCGTCGTTAGATAGGGGTAAGCATGGGCACTCCGACTGTCCCCACAGTGCTGTACACACAGCCAGTTTTGATGCACTGTGTGTCATGACACATTACTCCCATAACCACTAATAAAATGATCTGTGATAGTGCCACCTTAGCCCTTATGTTGGTCCTTACCAGACATGATTGTCTTTGTTGGCCTCTCACATTGATGGTTTGAGGCCTTTCCCTCATCAGACCACTGTCAGCAGGTCCTCTTGCCACTCTGGAAATGCTCTGACCCAGACATCTGGTCCTTATCAAAGTCACTCTGGTCTGCCCAGATCTTCTACCTCAACACATGGACTCTGGGTAGATAATGTCAGTTTACAGACCTGGATATGCGCCATTGTTACAAGAAAGCCAACCACATTCACTTCATGTTTTGGCTAATCAGTGTGTTTGAGTTGATGCACAACAACCAATCAAAGTCAACAGGTCCTCAGACTGGATGATCCATGTCCATGGTGAGGCAGACAGACCACCAAAAAGTGAAGTTCTACCGGCCACTTTAAAATCGAGAGTACAGTTGGAGATTTCAGAAAGCTTAAGTAAAATGTCAACGACAGGAATGTAAGACTAAGGGTTCACAGAGCCCACCACATCTTTAGCTTATTCAGGAGTGATAACAAAAGCCAGTGACTGAACCTTCTCAAGTAACAAGATAAGGTGAGAGCGATGAGGGTGGCATCAGTTCCAGTCAGTAAGTCTCCACTATGTTACATTGAGGTGGGAGTTCTCATTTGATTACAGACTGGACATCCCATGAAGAGCAAGCTGGCCGGCATCGATGTGGGCCGCCACTGTGACTCGGACTTTGCTTCAGTTTGATTATCCCGGCTGTTCCACCCGACCATCCGCATCTGTCTGCTAGTTGTGGTGGAGGAGGACTGGTGGGGGTGGGCTTTATGGGGTGGTGCAGCTGTGGGAATTTCTCCATGAATCCCGTTTCCATGGTAACCTCTTTAAGGTTAGTTCTACTGGGTGGAGATCACCGAATGGAGTGAATTCTACATCCCAGCTCTCCACGGCTCCTAAGGGGGTCCCGAGATGGCCAGTGGGTTGCTTCATGTCATCAATTGCTGCTTTACTGCCACTCTTGCCAAACAGTTTATTAAATGTTGATGACACTCCCCCTGACCTGGTCATTGGTGTCAACTCAAAGGCAGCCACAACAACCCAGGCTGAAATTTTAAACCATGCATGCATGCCCGTCAATGTGAGCAATGGCGGCACATTAGTGGGCAATCCAAACAGCCAGCCCTCCTGAGCATCCTTGGCCATCAGTGGGCCGCCCCTTCATCTTTCCAAGTTCACCTGTTATCACCTCTGCCATTGAGAGGGCACTGGCCCTTCTATACTTTCTGCTGGCTTGCTGAGGTGCCAGTATGCCATGAAGAACAGAAATAAACCTGGCACTGCCAAAGCTAACAACGCACCTGCTCTACTGATACTGCAGTGATCTACAAGGCACTGTGCCAGGATTTGAGAAGATCTGAGGCATCTGATGCCGGGAGACCACTGGGATGACCCTAATTGGTCAAACAGAGTGGGTGCATGGTGGCTTGGTGGTACTGCTGCCTCCAGAAGGCCAGGTTCAAATAATCACAGCATTAAATTTCAGTCCAGGCACTGGCGGCATGGAGGTTGCATGTTCTCCCCTTGTTGCCATGCATCCTTTCCTGGTATGCCAGTCTTCTTCCCCAAAAATGTGCAGGGCAGGTCAAAAGATGGCCTTGTGTGGGTTGCTTGTCATCCATGGTTAGTTCCATCCTTGTGCTTTACGCTGCCAGGGTGGGCTGCAGACCCTGCTTGCAGCAAATGGATGACTGGGCAGATCTTTAGCTCAAAATCCTCTACACAGCACCAAAGCTGCATGTCTCTGTGATGACCGAGTCTCATGGCACACATCCAGTACCTGCTCCATTAAATAGACCACCCCTACAACGAGGCCACGTCGGCGTCACAGGCCGATGAGCTCCTCTCCTGGACAAACTGGATGAAGGCTCAGCCGGGCTGAAATCAAATTTAAATCACGTGTGTGTTGGGCTCCCCCAAAGCGCCGCCCCATGTCAGCCATGCCTAGTGTCATCACAGAGCCCGCAGACTCTGCCTCACCGTGAATTCATTTGGAGTGTGAAGCGAGGACAATGAGAGTGTCAGGGCAAACGCGTGCGCTGCCAGACTCTGCCATTCAGCTGTCGGCCAACCTTGAATTAACACACGGAGACGCCGGCGATGGCAGACACGAGTCTAATTGGGTAATTAGAGGGCAGCAGACACACGCCGCCTTCCACGCCTGCCAGCCAACAGAGAATGGTGCACAGATAATGAGGGAGGGCAGAGCTGCGTAATGCCAGGCAGGCAGCTGGGCAAGGAAGTGGTAAATAAGCTGGCAGGTCCTGGACAGATAAGGGGACGGGAGGGGATTCAGTCTGACTGGAAGACAGGGGGTACTCAGCTTTCTGCACCTTCAGGCCTTGATGTGCAATTTGAATACATATATATATATCATTTTTTTAAATACAATTCTCGCTCTTGCATTTACTCCAAGAATTGCCTTCTCCTCCATTGGTACACCTTAGCCCCCTCAACATGACCCCATCCAGACGTGGCTTCAAACGTCCACCCACAGCTTACGAAGGGCTGTGTTGTTCAGTGCCGTGTCACCGCTGGACTCCCTCCCGTCCACACTCAGCCACAGTAAAGTAGAGTGGCCCATAAACCCAGGAGGACACCTCTGGACTGTGGAAGGGAACAGGCAGGCTGACGAGGAACGGGGACAAAGGGAGAACAAGCAAAGTCGACACAGGAGGCAGCACCACCAGGAAGCATAGCAGAGCCGCAGGAGGAGTAGCAAGATGTGCCTACCAGTGCCCGCCTAATGCCCTCCTTATGGCAGGATGTAACGGCATGAGGAGAAGGAGGAATTCATGTATGTGCAACACTGGGAGAAAGAAAAGGAGTAGAAAAAATAGCAAAGGTGAAGAAAAAAAAACTAGGACCAGCCAAAGAATTAGTGGCAAGCTAGGTTGCTGAGGTGGCAAAAGTGGCTGAGGGGCACCAATGGAGAGGGCAACTGCACGAATGAGCGATTCTCAGAGTGGGCAGTAATACAGAAGTGGGCAGTAATATGGGTGAAGAAAGGGCACTGTGGGCCGAAATGTGTCACCGTGCCATCTCATGCCCAAGATGGAGTGCTGTTTCATGAGGGGCACACCACCGCCCAAAGCTGGATTGCTTGTGTGGACACGTCTGCCCATTGGTGATCTCACTGCTTACTCTTGCTAACCGCTGGCATTTCTAGGTCACTCCTTGCCATCAAATGCAAACTCCCACATTGTTGGGCTGCCCAAAGGGGCCCCCTGGTGGCTCTAAAGCTCAATGCAGTTCTCATACCCAGAGTGGTGAGGGTAATTCCCATTGACTCTGCAGGTGCCCTCAACACCAGGATTGTGCCACACCATCACCGCACAAGCACACATAAACCTTTCCTGTGGGTGATAACAGCCGACGTTGATTATGATCCCTGAGACTCGAGTGTGTCACCCGCTCATGGGACAGCCTACGACAGGTCAAGCAAACTGACCCTCTCACACTCTTCATACAATGTTGACTAACGAGTGAGTGACGCAGTTGGAAGTGGGCGACCACGTGTGACTCACAGACTGGACTGTGCCAGCATGGCCACACATCAAACAGTTGACACTGCCCACCTAATGATGTCGGATTTGTGACCAAATGTGAAGTTTCAATGTGGGTACAGTTCCACTAGCCAAGTAGATTTGCAGAGGCCTGTGGCTATCAACCTCCTGGCAGCCGAATGGGTGCCAACTCAGCAGCCAACATCACTGGCATCTCGCCACAGTTGCTCAGGATCATCAGAGCAGTGCAGAATGATGGATGGGGGGTCTCAGCTGCTTTGAATGTCAGGTTCTAGTGGACAGGTAAGAGTGGTGACAAGTGAAGCTCCTTAGGTGCCAGCAGTCAGTACAACTCAGCCATCATGTGGCGGCTCTTAGCCTCAATTCTGGGCACTGGTCTTTAGATACAAGATGCCAATATGGATGGACAGGCAATGAGGAGATGCCCCATACTAAAGTGCCAACAGTGGTCAAGGTCAGCAAAGTGAAGGAAGGTGGCGGGGAATGTGTGACGATGCGGGTTCGCTCCACGCGCCCATCTTCCTTCTGGGGAGCTCTTGAACCCGACACCGTCGCTAATGTTACTGATGAGCTTGGCAGTGAGGCACAAACAATGAAGCAAGGGGATGGTGCAAAAGTGCAAAGTGCTTTTATTAAAAACCAACAAAACGGTGTTCAAATAAATAGTGCAGTGATTTAAAAATCCTCAGATAAATAATCCAATAAAATGGGTGAAAAGAAAACAGCACAATTAATAAATCCTTTAAAAACGACGAGGTTAAAACAATGGCTGGAAGCTGTCCGTTTCAAAACACAAAGCCCGGTCCTTCTTTTACTGGGGACTCCCCTGCTTCTGCCATCCAGGCTATGCACCGGGGGAGCCACCCTACCTGCAGCCGACCTCCTCTATGCCTTCTCCTGCTGGTTCATTCGCCTCACCGATCTGTGGCTCCGGTAGGCTTCACTAAACCGCAACTTGGGCTCCCCAGGGATCAGGGCTTTCACGTCCCAAGTCCCCCGGTGAGCCATCCTTCTTCCGGTCACTCCTGCTCTTCATAAAATGCTCAGCAGAAGCGACCACAATCGACTGCTCCTCGGGTGCCAGCCACACACCCGGGCTCACAGCTCAGCTGCCCTCCAGCTTGCGCTTGCTTGCTGGCTCGTTCACTCTCTCCTGCACCGGCTTTTCTCTCCCTGCCTTCTTCCTCTCCCATAACCTCCGTCCGTTTTTTCTTCTTTTACCCCCTACTAGCCGCAACGGGCTTTTATATATCATGGGGACGTGGGTCAGCTGTGGCAATCAGCGGGAACAATTACGGATGCGGACGACTCCTGACCTGTGCACTTAAGTGAGATTCGCCCGCATCACGAATTCCCCCAGGAACTGCTTCCGCCACACTACCACGTCCCCTCGCTAAGCCGCGAGTGCGGCGATTATTTATTTTAAAAAAAAAAAAAAAAAGGCCTTTGACATGAGCTGTGGACCCGCTATACCACAGACGAAGACGGGCACTTCTTAAGAATCCTGCAGGGTTGTGTTCAGGCCACTTAGTTAGTGATCAGTGACCACTGCTCAGAGAACGCACTTCATCGGCCCCAGGAGCCTGAAGTGTTTCCAACAGTGAAGCAACAGATGACCGGCGGCCGACTTGAGTCTGCACACCATAAAACGCTTCTATCAATGAAATATTTCAAAAGAAAAAAGTGAAGGTCTGAGAAATAACGATCTGCTCTGGTCCATAAAACATGCAGATTGAGCTTTTAGAAAACCAAAAATCGACACTTTCAGAAATGTCTGCTGTGGCAGAATGAGAGCATTAATAAGCCATAAAGTTAAATAAAACGTGTCATTAACCGCGGGAATGGCCTTCTAATTAAGAAACCGACTGGAGTGCAAATGCCGGTTCTCCATGAGCTAAGCTGGAGACCCCTGAGCTAGCTGGTCTCCTGCCAGCTCACCTCACTTCACTTTATTGTTGATTAAGAAACACAATGAGGGGCTTGGAACTTTAAAAAGCAAATCAAAGAAAATGAAGGCCTGCCTGGAGTGGAAACCTGCAGCCTCTGTGGCCCACCGGGACCTGCGCCGGACACTCTGGGCTTAAAGTCCACTCACATGATTTGCAACTCAATTCATTTCAGTTTTATTTGGTGCCCATTGTTGAGTGCTGGCTGTGACACGTTCGCAGGTAACTGTGATTAAAAAGTTGACCAAATTATATAAGGAGTACACGGGAAGATGACCTGTCAGCAAATCAACTGTCCAACTACAGCCTGTCGAAGATGCTGAAGCATTTCCAAACAAGCTGCCTCAGAAGACCCCCTGATATGAAATGACAACATAGAGACAGAGACACACAAATCCTGACACGCTCACGCCTGCTCAGCATTTCCACCTTCTTGATGCACTGCCAGCTTCGATGGGCCGGCCACGTACTCCACACGCCAGACCGTCGCCTCCCTAGAAGACCCCTTTCATGGTGAACTTCAACACGTCAAGTGTTTCCAGTGGTGGTCAGAAGAAACCATGTGAGGGCCGTTTGACATTCTCATTGGAGGTCTTCGATTTCAGCCACAGTACTCGGGAGTTTGCTAAATGGCTCTGGGGGTAGAGAGGACCACTGAAGCAGAGATACTGTAAGTAGACAGGCAAGGTAACGCAGGCAGGGCAGCGCACTGCTAGGACAAACTACACGAGAACATTCTGTGGACATATTGGACTGAGCTGCCATCTGTGCACTCATAGACCCTGTGACGGACAGCCAGGTCCCATGCCCGGCCTGGACACCGGGGGAGCCACCATGGACAGTGCAATGCCTTCCCCGGGGCACCTGGGGGCAGCCTCCCTGGCCGTGGGTCCTTCCTCAGTCTCCCCCGTGGCTCCATGGGACATGGAGTCCACCACAGCCCGGTTGGGAGATGGGGTGGCCGCTAGGGGGTGCTGCGGAGAGCCAGCAGCCACAATGGACGACTTCCCAGCCCCACCCGGAGGTGCAATTAAGACCAGCTGGTCAGGCACCTGGAGCACTTCCGGGTGGGCTATAAAACGAGCCAACCTCCCTTCATTCGGGGCCAGAATCGGGAGGAAGAGGACGAGGCTGCCTGGGAGGAGTGGCGGTGCCAGGAAGAGTTGTTGTGTGGGATTTATAGTGCTTTGGGACTGTGTATTGCCTGTGGGTCACGGGGAAGGCGTGCGCCCACGGGTGAAGAAAAAATAAAAGCCTGTGTGTTTTGTACACGTGCCTCTGCGTAGTCTGTGCCGGGTCGGGCGCTATATAGCGCCTTTTACAAAGCAGGCTGGTCTTCATCATATCGATAATGGATGAACAGAGAGACCCCGGGGTCACTCTGAAGTGGCCCGTTTGAATGAATATGCCTTGTGACAGACTGGCAGCACCAGCTAGAAGAAGGTATCAGGAGTACTGTGTGAGCAAAGAATTCAGGTGAAGGTTAAAGGTCAGCTTATTAAGACCAGCAGCGATATATGGAGCACTAAAGGGACTACAGGAGAAGAAGAAGTTACCGTAGATGTGGCACAAATTAAAATGTTGAGATGGATGTTACAAAAAAGGAGAGAATAAGAAATGAGACAATCAGAGGGACCGCAAAAGAGGGAGAGAAGTCTAAGAAAGTGCAGGAAAGTAGGCAGAGGTGGTATGGCCATGTGGTGACGACACACCATAAATACGTGGGCAAAATAGTGACGGGAATGGCAGTACAGAGGAAAGAGAAAGCGAGGGAGGCAAAGGAGGAGGTGGATGGATTAAAGAAAAGAAGATCTGAAGGAAAAGGGTCAGACTGGCAAAGTACACAGAGAAGTAGGAAAAGATGAAGAGGAAGAAGATGAGGCGCAGAAGAGTAATGCGTAATTTACCAAAATGGAGAGGTCAATCAATTTGGACGAGTCAACGAGAAGATGGAGTGGCAGTGGTGACGACAGAAATTCTGGAAACAACTGGGTGGACAAGCAATAAGCCATTCCTACCCCTTGAAGTTAAAATGATCAACCAAAGGTCCAGGATGGGACGGGGGGGGGGCCTTGAAGGTTACGTTACAGAGGAGTGGGCACCTGCAGAGTGGGTCATTCAGTATGCGCGAATGGCATGGATTTGTCTCAAAAGAACAATGCCTTGCGCAGGGATTGGGGGAGCACCAGAGCGGACCTCAGCTTATGCCAGCCCTGACCCGACAATCAGGTGGAAAAAGATTAATGGATGAACTGTCATCTGCAGGATGGACAGAGAGAGCAGCGAGGCATTCATCAAGGCCACAGTAAGAGTTTCAGTTTGCCCCCAAGCTGTTGCAGAGACCCCTTCTCTTACCCCAAGACCTGCCACATGTCCCTACCATCAACCACTTCATCTCTTCCTTTTCTAGTGCCTTTCACCCTCTTCTAGTCACTAAACTGGGAGTGTGATCCTGACTCTGGATATGGCCGCCTGCAGTAAGTGTCAGACTGATTCAGTCCAGACATGGGGGCTGCTACAACACCAGGCTCAGTGCCCCTTGGCTTGTCTTGGGGTCACCACATCTACAAATTGGACATTAGTCTTTTATTTTGGTCAAGCAAAACTTGAGAGGATGGCACCGTGATTAGCAATGCTGCCTCCCAGCACCAGAGCCCTGGGTTCAAATCCCAGCCAGCTCACTCTGCATGTTCTCTGCATGGCTTTTTGTCAGGATTCTCCAGTTTTTTTTACCCACAACCCAAAGACACCAATGCTGGCTGAATCTGTGGTGAGTGTGCCCTGTATGAGAAGCTGGCACTTCATTCACTGCCTAGACGGGCTCTAGTCCCCCAACTCAAGAAACGCTAACAGATCAGCCATTGTGCTGCTCATCTTGAGGACGCTGACCACAGCAGCGGTGATTCAAGGGATGTAAAGCAACATAAAACAGCAGCGGTCGGGGCGCAGCGGCTACTCGAACATGCTGAGTGAGCACAGGCGGGCGCTGCCACCTCCTCTGAAGAGCTCTGACAGCAAAGAATTACGGCCCTCATAAAGCCACGCTGGCTTTTAAGGCTCCTGTTAATTGAACTACCATCCCCTGCATGGTAATGGGCTTATCGATGAGACATGGCCGACCACACGGTGGTGTTGAGGCTTTAGCAGCAGGTTACTTTATTTGATGAGCTGTAAAGAAAGCTGTGTGGAGAGGCGGGTGAATACACGGGGGTGCCCAGATGTCTGGGCACTGTTTAGTTAATCCACGGAGGACCCTGTGAGACCACCGGCCAGGTTAAGCGTCTCCCTGGTGTCTCAGGCTACCTTGCTGACCACTCAGAGTGGTCTGAACAACTGCCTCTACGGTGAAGTCCAGAGGGGCACCCAGCAGGGACAGCCTGGCAGAGTCGCCATCCTTCAGTGCCTGCTACAGGGTAGAAAAGTGTTCTGGCATTGAAGCCGAAAAGGAGCACAAATGCATCAGACAGCCATCTTAAAGGCACTTTGCAAACAGCTCTCAGGTTCACAACAGCCAAGCAGAGATGCCCATGGATTGGATTACGACGAGCTAGAAATCCCACCAAGGACTAAAGCGAGTCGGGACCAGCAGCTTGCTTTTCTACTGCTATTGGCGCTTTTCCACTGCATAGTATGGCACGACACGGTTCAGTTCAGCTCACTTTCGGGGGGTTTTCCACTGGGAACAGTACCTGGTACCTGGTCCTTTTTTTAGTACCACCTCAGCCGAGGTTCCAAGCGCGCCGAACCGTTACCAAAACGTGACGTGTAAACTCTGCTGGTCACAGATTGGCCGGAGAAAATCGTCATTACTGCATCACTGGACTTGCGACATGAGATACAACAGACCCGCTAGATTTTTAGCACAGCCAGCGAAGGTTCGGACGCACCATTTTGTTTTAACCAAAAATGGCTGTTTCGTGGTCTATTGAGGAAGTGCAGACGTTCCTCTCGTTGGTAGCCGAGGAGCAGATCCGGCGAGAGCTGGATGGGGCGACGCGGAATGAAAAAGTTTTTCAGGTGGTCGGCACAACTATAACGACACGTGAATAATCCCGCCTACTCTAAAGCGGTACTAAACTGCAGTCGAAACGCAAACCGAGCCGAACTGAGCTGAACCGAGGTGAGCTGTACTGAACCGTGCTGTGCCGTACTATGCAGTGGAAAAGCGCCATAAGAGGGGCGAAGGTGAGAAATGGTAGGAGCACAAAATCGAGCAGGAGGAGGACAAACTGAAGTGGGAAAACAGGCAGAAATAGGAGGAATCTGAACTGGAAAAGGTCAAGAAGCAAAGCTCAAAAGGTCAAGAAGCAAAGCTCAAAAGGTCAAGTCAAAGTGAACAGACAGAGCTAAGGGCACACACACCAGACAAAGTGTAAAAGAAGGGAGAGAGCTGAGCACAGAGTAATGTTTATGTAGAAAAACCGTCAACGTAGGGTATGTGGAAAACTGTGACGCCATCTTAAATACTGAGCAGCCGATGACGTCACATGTCAGGAGGCCGGGGAGCACATGACTGGTAACAGGTGACCCTGCAATAAACATCAGGGCAGCCAACAGTCAAGAAAATCGACCGCAATCACAAACACATACAAAATGGCACGCCAATGATGTCCCCAAAATAACAATAAAAGTAGTAATAAGCCAGAAACATGCAATAAAAGAGTAAAAAATGAGCGAAAATGAATCAGAGAGCAAATACACCCAAAATCACGACACCTCATCATGCAACAGGCAGCCATTGTGTCTCTTTCTAAATGAGATGAACTAAATGGCATCTTCTCGTGGAACATGCTCTTTGTGTATGTTTTATGGTGGGCTTTTAATCCTAATGTTTTTACCCAAAAAATTGGACCCGTTATTGGTACTGTAACAACCGCTGCGGCCAATGGAGCGGCCCACAGTTGGACCTTTCAGCCCATCAACCGTCAATTATTTTCTTTCATCAGTTAAAACTGAAGGAATTTCACAATTGTGGGGATTTAATTCACCCCACGTCCAGGTCTTGATGGGCTAACGTCTATCCCAGCAGCATCAGGGTCAACGCAGGGACCCACCCTGGACGGGCAACAGTTAGGCCATCTGACACAAACAGGTTAGTAGTGTTCATTTAACTTACTGCAGACCCTCAAAGGTGTAGCTCCCCTCTGGTCATCACGCGAGTGTGAGTACGGCCAATAAAAGACGAGCACAACTGGACCTAAATGGCGAGAGCGGAGGGGAGGGGGCCACATTACTACAAAAATGGATATAAAGTTTAGAAAAAAGTTAGATACATTATTAAACACATGATATGGTATACACTCTGAAAGGCACTTTATGAGATTGAAGGATAAGGAAAGGCGCTATATGAAATAGATATATAATGAAAGGCACTATATGATAGGCAGACAGACAGACAGATAGCGGATGTGAACTATGTTGGAACTTTGTTGGTGTAAACCTTTAAAACAATATCCAAGATTCAGAATTGTTACACCCGGTATGGCCAGTGCCACATGCATTACAAATCATAAGGATATGCAGTTTATGCCTTTTAATATTTTCTTGCTTATCCTGGTTGGTCCAGATGACATGCAGTAACAATGTCACTCCTTCTGCTATTTAATAAAAGCTTGTCTACTGTGCTGTCACTTTGGTGGTATCTCATGAAAGGTTGCCCACTCTGTTCTCCAGTCCTGGGTTAAACTGTAGTAATGACAGCCCCACTGCTAAATGTTGCTCGTCCTGTGCCATGCTGATCTCACCCTAGCCCATGGGTGGCTCACCCTCCTGGACTTCACTCCCAGCTCTGGCCAATCACCGGACACTGTGGGGCTTCCTAAGTCAACCCAGACTCCACTCCAAGTGCCGACCCCTGAAGAAGACTGGACACAATGCCAATGGTGAGGTACGGGTCAATGG
The DNA here is from genome assembly GCF_016835505.1 of Polypterus senegalus. Classification (NCBI taxonomy): domain Eukaryota; kingdom Metazoa; phylum Chordata; class Cladistia; order Polypteriformes; family Polypteridae; genus Polypterus; species Polypterus senegalus. The sequence goes on along the minus strand of NC_053162.1, from coordinate 46,949,192 downwards.
CAATAACTGCCTCACCCATTGTTCTAATTTGTGCCCCTCAGTAGTGACCTTGAGGCTGTGAGAACAGGGAGATCCTGTGCTCACACAAATCACTTGGTGGCTATCAATGGGTCACCACATCTCTCACACAGGCCAACCTTTGTGCTTGACTACCTCTACTGCTAATAATAATAGTAAGGGTGCATAGGACCTTTAATAATTATTATTGGGGTATTATGGTGGTACATTGGGTAGCGCCACTGCTTCATGGATCTCCCGTCGTGTGCTCTCATTGTCTCCCGTGTGCACTTTGCATGTTCTCCTCGTGCCCGTTTGTGGGTTGCCCTCCCACATTCCCAGAGACATGCAGGTCAGGTAACAGGGAGACCTCAAACTGGCACTAAGTGAGGGAGTCTGTGCGTCAGCAGGCCCACGGTAATATAATATAAGGGGACAGGCTAAAGCCCTCTGTGGCTCTTAACATCCTTAAGCCTGCTTATCCAGTTATGTTTTGATGATAGCAACAATAAATGACTTTCATGCATTATCATTGACTATATTGGCATTCACTTGTGCGTTAGGCCACGCCAGCCTACTGTTTCTTTAATAGGTCCAACAAGTGGTCACTACTGTTCCCTCACAGCCCCACAATCCCAGCTGGTCACTCCCAATATGGCATGTCCACAGGGTTATTGCTTCCTAGTTTTCCTCACACATTCCAAAAACTGCACATTGGCCAAATTTCTTACTTTTGAGTGGCACAGAATAAGTTGGCTCCAGCCTTGCACACAGTGCTACCTGGTTGGGCTCCACACCACCACGACTGTCTAAATGAATTAAACAATTTTCAAAGTGCACAGAGAGACCTTTTCGAAGGTTGTCATGAAAAAGGGCATCTAGCTGTAAACTTTCTCCTACTATACCACCAAGGTTTGGAGTCCTGGGTGAATGGCTAAACTGGCAGACAGAGAGCACAGCACGCCTTGGTGGTCACAATCCTGGGCTTAATTTGAGCAGTCGGCGCATCCACCTTAGCCGCCTTATCAGACGGGCAGTCAGGGACACTCAAGCTTGTCTGGAAGGTGCCATGGAGGCCAACTGATGCCACAGTGAGAGCCTGAAGCACCACACCTGTCTGGCACAGCTAATTAAAGAAGCAAATCAAAGTTAAATAAAGATTCTTACAGACCACGTGGATATGGAACAATTCAAATACATGTCGGGTCCATCACAACTACTCTGTAGCCTCTGGAGTCGGTGATTGGATTTCTGGACAGAATCTTTAAGTTAACGAGTTTTTCTTTTTTTTTTTTAAGAAGATACTTCAAGCGTGGCAGGAAACTTTCTTCGGAACGAATCGTCTGGGAAATGGAGAGCCACACAAAGAAAAGGTGAAAGAAGACAACGGCAAGGCTGATAGAGCCAAGAGATCAGAGGAGCCCGAGCCCAGAAATGGGCCCGTAGGGAAGCGCCGGCGGCCCCACGTCTGATAAAAACTAAGCGGAGAAGAAACTCACCGGACTGAACAAAGACGGCCACGGAAAACGACACGTGCGACCACAGCGCCCCCTGCTGGCGACTCCCTGAAAGGCAAGCCGAAGGATTAAAGCAGGACGCTGCAGCCCAAGGAGTCCCAACAGAGGCGGGTGTCCCGTCACGCGGTGCTATATAACGCCGGTCATGTCCAGTCACTTGACGGATAAAGGCGATGCTGGACAGCAGCTCAGTAAGGACATTACGGTGGGCTGTCGGCTACAGAAGCGCATAGAGACGTCGGCCGGGGTAAGTAAGCACGCTCAAACAAATCTGACATTTTACGGGTAATTTTCATCGTAAAAATGACGTTACGGTAACTTACCGTTAAACACAATGCATTCTCCAGAACAACTGAGCAAAGCTTGTTTGCGGTAAATTAATGTGATTGTAATGCATTTTGCCGAAAATAAACGACTTTGGAACGAAACCTGCGGCACTCCTGACATCACAAAGGCGGCTCATCTTCTCGAGACGACACGAATTCAGTTTTTCTTTTTAAGCACTCAATAAGATTTGACAATTTCCCCAAACCTCGGCTCTATTAAATTGAACTTAAGATGAAAACTGCCCCTTTCCAGTCCATGCTGAAACACTAAAATATATATAAAATATGTCGAAATATACAGTATTATGCGCATGTCCAGGACATTTGTTCTTGTAGCAGTGGTTCCCAAACTCACTCCTGTGGACCCAATCTGGCTGCAGATTTTTGTTCCCATCAACTTCTGTTTTTAATTTGACTCCTAGCCCAATTAAGTGAACTGTTATTTCCCAGTTTCTGTGTTTTGGAGTCAATGGAGAACAAAACTAAGTTTGGCATTTTTTATTAAAATGTACCAAGCACTTATAAAGGGATTTCTTATTTTCTTTTTAACAGTTTTCAGACTTTTTATTCTGCTTTTCCGGGTGTTCTGATTGTTTAATTTATTATCTATTGATTACTGAGTCTGATGCCGAAGTTATTGCAGCCTTTCATTATTCTTTGTTGTTTACCTGGCTGTCTGCTCTGATTTTTTTATTATCTTTGTTAGGATACAATGAAAGGTGCAAACTGCACAAAAACAATAGGACAACAAGTGATGAGCAGTGCCTGGTTGTCTCCACACACTGAGGAGAGGCAAGACACATGACAGCCTGCATGGAGTTTGCTGAAAGACACCTGGACTGAGATGGTGAGAAGTAAGATTCTCTGGTCTGATGAGACCAAGATAGAACTTTTTGGCCTTAATTCTAAGTGGTATGTGTGGAGACAACCAGGCACTGCTCATCACTTGTCCAATACAGTCCCCACAGTGAAGCATGGCAGTGGCAGTATCATGCTGTGGAGGTGTTTTTCAGCTGCAGGGAAAGGACGACTGGCTGCAATCGAGGGAAAGATGAATGCGGCCAAGTACAGGGATATCCTGGACAAAAACTTTCTCCAGAGTGCTAAGGACCTCAGACTGGGCCGAAGGTTTACCTTCCAACAAGACAATGACCCTAAGCACACAGCTAAAATAACTAAGGAGTGGCTTCACAGCAACTCTGTGACTGTTCTTGAATGGCCCAGCCAGAGCCCTGACTTAAACCCAATTGAGCAGCTCTGGAAAGACCTACAAATGGATGTCCACCAACGTTTACCATCCAACCTGACAGAACTGAAGAGGATCTACAAGGAGGAATGGCAGAGGATCCCCAAATCCAGGTGTGAAAAACTTGTTGCATCTTTCCCGAGAAGACTCATGGCTATATTAGCTCAAAAGGGTGCTTCTAGTAAATACTGAGCAAAGGGTCTGAATACTTAGGACCATGTGATATTTCAGTTTTTCTTTTTTAATAAATCTGCAACAATTTCAAAAATTCTTTTTTTGTCTGTCAATATGGGGTTCTGTGTGTACATTAATGAGGGAAAAAATTAATTTAAATGATTTTAGCAAATGGCTGCAATATAACAAAGAGTGAAAAATTGAAGGGGGTCTGAATACTTTCCGTACCCACTGTGTGTGTGTGTATATGTATACATGTAAAAAATTAAAGGAACACTTTGAAAACACATCAGATCTCAGTGGGAAAAAGAAATCCTCCTGGATATCTATACTGATATAGACTGGGTAATGTGTTAGGAACGAAAGGATGCCACATCGTTTGATGGAAATGAAAATGATCAACCTACAGAGCCCTGAATTCAAAGACGCCCCAAAAATCAGAGTGAAAAATTATGTGGCAGGCTAGTCCATTTTGCCAAAATTTAATTGCAGCAACTCAAAATTGTACGCAGCACTTTGTATGGCCCCTGTGTTCTTGTATACATGCCTGACAACATCGGTGCATGCTTCTAATGAGATGACAGATGGTGTTGTGGGGATCTCCTCCCAGATCTGGACCAGGGCATCACTGAGCTCCTGGACAGTCTGAGGTGCAACCTGGTGGCATTGGATGGACCAAAACATAATGTCCCAGAGGTGTTCTATTGGATTTAGGTCAGGAAAGTGTGGTGGCCAGTCAATGGTATCAATTCCTTCATCCTCCAGAAACTGCCTGCATACTCTCACCACATGAGGCCAGGAATTGTCGTGCACCAGGAGCCACTGTACCAGCATAGGGTCTGACAATGGGTCCAAGGATTTCATCCTGATACCTAATGGCAGCCAAGGTGCCTTTGTCAAGCCTGTAGCGGTCTGTGTGACCCTCCATGGATATGCCTCCCCAGACAATCATTAACCCTCCACCAAACTGCTCATGCTGAATGATGTTACAGGCAGCATAATGTTCTCCATGGCTTCTCCAGACCCTTTCACTTCTGTCACGTGCTCAGGGTGAACCTGCTCTCATCTGTAAAAAGCACAGGGCACCAGTGGTGCATCTGCCAATTCTGGTATTCTATGGCGAATGCCAATCGAGCTGCATGCTGCTGGGCAGTGAGCTCAGGGTCCATTAGAGGACATGGGGCCCTTGGGTCACCCTCATGAAGTCTTTCTGGTTGTTTGGTCAGAGACATTCACACCAGTGGCCTGCTGGAGGTCATTTTGTAGGGCTCTGGCAGTGCTCATCCTGTTCCTCCTTGCCCAAAGGAGCAGATACTGGTCCTGCTGATGGGTTATGGACCTTCTATGGCCCTCTCCAGCTCTCCTAGAGTAACTGCTTGTCTCCTAGAATCTCCTCCAGGGAGACACAGCAAACCTTCTGACACGTATTGATGTGCCATCCTGGAGAAGTTGGACTACCTGTGCAACCTCTGTAGGGTCCAGGTATCTCCTCATGCTACCAGTAGTGACACTGACTGTAGCCAAATGCAAAACTAGTGAAAAAACAGTCAGAAAAGATGAGGAGGGAAAAATGTCAGTGGCCTCCACCTGTTAAACCACTCCTGTTTTGGGGGTCATCTCATTGTTGCCCCTCTAGTGCATCTGTTGTTAATTTCATTAACACCACAGCAGCTGAAACTGATTAACAACCCCTCTGCTACTTAACTGACCAGATTAATATCCCATAAGTTTCATTGACTTTATGCTATACTCTGATTAAAAAGTGTTCCTTTAATTCTTTTGAGCAGTATATATATATATATATATATATATATATATATATATATATATATATATATATATATATATATATATATATAAATTCAGCAAAAAAAGAAACGTCCTCTGACTTTCAACTGTTTTTACTTTCAGTACACTTAATGTGTAAATATTTGTATGAACACTAACAGTCAACACCATAAGACATAAACTAAAAATGTTTCACAATGTGTCCCTGAATGAAGGGAGGCTCAGAATCAAAAGTACCAGTCAGTATCTGGTGTGGCCACCAGCTGCTTGAAGTACTGCAGTGCATCTCCTCCTCATGGACTGGACCAGATTTGTCAGTTCTTGCTGTGAGATGTTACCCCACTCTTCCACCAAGGCACCTGCAAGTTCCTGGACATTTCTGGGGGGAATGGCACTAGCCCTCACCCTGCGATCCAACAGGTCCCAGACGTGCTCAATGGGATTGAGATCCGGGCTCTTCCACTGCGAGGATGATCAGCTGTCCTTCCTGTCTCCCTGTAGCGCTGTCTTAGGCGTCTCACAGTGCGGACATGGCAATTTATTGCTCTAGCCACATCAGCAGTCCTCATGCCTCCCTGCAGCATGCCTAATGCACGTTCACGCAGATGAGCAGGGACCCTGGGCATCTTTCTTTGGGTGTTTTTCACAGTCGGTAGACAAGTCTCTTTAGTGTCCTGCGTTTTTAGAACTGTGACCTTAAATGCGTACTTTCTGTAAGATGTTAAGGTCTTAACGGCCATTCCACAGGTGCCTGTTAATTATTTGATTATGGTTAATTGAACATGCATGGAACACATTGTTTAAACCCTTTACAATGAAGATCTGTAAAGTTATTTGGATTTTTAAAACATTATTGTTGAAATACACGGTCCTGAAAAAGGGACGTTTCTTTTTTTGCTGAGTATATATACTGTATATATATATATATATATATATATATATATATATATACACACACACACACACATATCAAAATATTGTACAAAATATTAAACACATTTACACATCTTGGATGAATTCAGATGGACTTTACATACACAAGTACCATCACATCCTGGTATGGCAGCTGCTCAGCACAAGACCATAATGCCCTGCAGAGAATGATTAAAACAGCAAAGTGGCTCACCAGTTGTGCTCTGGCCCCCCTACAGGACATTTACAATAGGAAATGTAGAACCAGAGCAATCAAAATTATTACAGATCCTTCATACTCCATGAACTGCCCGTTCTGCCTACTGAAATTGAGCAGACGTTTCTGTAGTTTATAGCCAAAAACGGAGAGACACAAAACAGCCTCCAACCTCGGGCCATAACATTTCTTAATCAGAACATTTCAGTGCTGCTAAACCCTTATTTATCTAAGTAATTTTTAAAAATGTACTTAATACCCCTATCATATGTACAGTATCTGTATCTACATTTCCTATTACTTTTTATTTCTGTA